>NC_056731.1:714951687-714954978 GCF_019279795.1 Protopterus annectens
ATATATATCCACACATATGTAGATATATACCTATATGCACATCTACACACACAAACCTATATGTATGTAAATACATGTCCCCTATATTACCACCAGAGTGCTGCATGCTATGTGTGAGGAAACAGCACACAAATCAATACTCACAGATATCTACAGCTGTCAGTGTGTGCAACATGAACGGGTATGTCACATGTGAACCCCTTGTTGGGATCACATTGCCCTTGTCTGTGAAGTATGGAATGGGAATTTGGGGAAGTATTTCAGGTATAGTTGTGCAGGTGGTCAGGGTTGTTAGATATAGAGGACAGCGTACAGGAATGGTATGTGACACATGGTGGGTAACACGCTGGATGGTGTGTGTGGTCTGTAATGTGGATGCCCCATGGGCCCCAATATGGACACAATGGGAACAAGCCTCCCAGCCACTGCTACTCACAACAGCAGTCCATGTCCCGAAGGTGCATGGCCTGGAGGCTGAGCAGGAGGAGCATGTGGGCCCTGTGAATGTGTACTGGGTGCCTCAAGGTGATGTAGCACATTCCACATGTGTCTGTGGAGCCCATTATGGAACAGACCCTGGACCTGACCTCAGGGGACAAGAACATGTCTGTGTGTGCCTCTGGGGGGGACAATATCCCCTGAGTTTATTCCACCTGAATGTATTGCTGGACCAGTACATGAGGCCCCACAGTGGGTCACACATGTGATGTGGCCTGGTAACATGGGCAGATGAGTTTGGAGAGGTATTTTTTTTTTTTTTAATAGTACATATACATGCTATTGTGTCACTGTTATAGAACATATGTTGGTAGTAATAGTCTACACAATCCCGGAACATGTCCAGCAGCATGCATAGATAACTCCAATAACACATAATGCCAGATGTGCAGCAACGACATAGCAAGCATACCACAGGCATATATGGAACCATAGTGGCCTTGACAATGGCATGCAGGTGAATAGCCTGGAACAGGCCAGCGATGATATTGTCCATACAGGGATCATGGCTACAAACACAGTGCACAAGGTGTGGTACAATACAGTATCTGCCCCACTGGTAGGTATGCTGTTGAGCTGTGTGTACAATTTGTTGTCGCTGATATGGTGTGGGGGTGACCGTGATGTGTATTAAGAATTGTGGTGACCTTGCTGCATGACTTGCTTACACCTGTGCCCATATTTATATCTTTCAGCCAAGATGTCCCATGGAAGGCTTCCGGTGTACTCGGCAGCTGAAAATGACATTCTGGTGAACCACATCATACAGCACTACCCTGTCTTGTTTGGCCAGGCTGCCCATGATCAGCAGGAGTGGACTTCCCTGTGGAATGACCTAGTCCACAGGGTCAGTGATGTCGGGCTGCACAACCGTAGTTATGAGCAGGTACAACATCATTGTTCTGACCTGCTTCCCAATGCCCGTCAGTGTGCTGCTGCAATCTTGGGGGGTGATCACCTCACCACAGGGGGGGCCATGCCATCCATACTCCCTGACACATGTGGAGGAGCTCCTAGCTAGCCTCGTGGTACCTGCCCATCCACATAGCCACCAACCAGCAGACACCTTTGTGGAGGTGGGTTCTACCCACACACTGGCCAAGGAGCATGCAGCTAAGGCCACAAGGCACATCAGTAGACCACTGTTGCATATATATCCACATCTGTACAGGTAGATCATGCATATCTGAAATGTTATAGATATAGTTTGTTGCTGCATAGTAGTAAACAGATGTGCATATGTGGTAGTATTGTGGGCATGTACTGTTGATGTATTGTAATGCTGCACCCACCCTGTAGCAATGCCATAGGTGTGGCCACTGACTTTGCATCTCTCACCCTCTTATTCAGGAACTGTGGCAGATGTAACCCTACCCCCACAGGAATATTAACAGCAGTGTGTGAACACCAAGGGATGTGCACATGAGTAGACGTTGCAATCATGCAGAATAGGGGGACATGTGTAGGGCATACTGAACATACACTGGCAAATGCAGATGGTCCACACTAGTATATCCCTGCCAGGAGTAGTGACTGCTTTAGTACACATAACAATAGGTGCAACAAACCGTCATAAGGGTGTGCACACATATGCCCACACGGAGTGTATGCATCGTGGTCAGCATCCACAAATCTAACACATTCCGTAGACACTGCATGTGAAAGTACAGGACATATGTCATATAGCGGGCTCATGTACTGTTAAGATATGCGATGATGTGGTCCCATGACAGATCAAGTATGGGTTCTCCATATCAATAAGGGTGTGTACACCCCCTTAGCAATGTTATGCTCTGATGATTGTCAGTGTAATAGTATTGGATTGGTCATACATGGTCCGCTGATGTTGAGAGCTGTAAATCAGACATCAGGCATTCACAAATGACATCTGTCCACATATCATCCCAGGTATGTGTTACTGAAAAACATAGGGGCTGTGAGCATTAAAGCTGACATAACTGACACAGTACTACACATTCAGCAATGGGTTGTACACCTGAGAGGTGTGGTGCACAGTACATGGCAGAGTGCAGAACAGGTGCACAGCAATACTGTGTACATGGTTGCAGTGGTATCCAGGGGAAGGGGCATCACCTAGTGGCACAGCACATGCATCACACACCTGTATACTGTTACAAGCATGGATTGACTATAGCTGCACTGTATGCTGTTGTGTACCATATGTTATGCATGTTGACAGATGGGTAGTAGGAGGACTGTGTGTACTATCATTGTGCACCCTCACCTGTATGTGTGTGTGTGTGCATCCTGTTGGGTAGTTAGTTTGTAGGGTCACTCTGGTGAAGTGGAGGGAGGTTGATGCATGTAGGATGTGTGTGTGCATGTGTGTGTGTTTGTGTGGATGGCCATGTATGCACATGTGTGATTGCGGGGTTGTTCATACAGCAGTACCTCCCTTTGGGATTGTGCAGTACGTGGACATGAGCTGCCACATTACACACCAGGAATACTTGTCATGTATGTAATCACAGGACTGCTGATAGTATAATAAGGTCTGTAGCATAGAACAGGCATGGAGAGGGAAGGTAGACACCAGGTATATCCTTAATATTGCATTCAGCAGAGAGATGACCGACAATCCACATATGCAGCACTGGGGAAGTACTAGTCAACACCAGGGAGTGTATCCATATATTACAGTTGTCGCATGATAGGCTGATTGAGCAGCATATTTGGCATGTACTGAGCAATACATGCACATGACACCAGCGCATGATATTATGGAGTGAGCATAGTAGCCCACACATATAGGGGCCATGCTCAAATTTATTA
>NC_056731.1:714955478-714987746 GCF_019279795.1 Protopterus annectens
AAATAAAAAACACACACACACACACACATATATATATATATATTTGTGTATATATATATATATATATATATATATATATATATATATATAGTTATATTTATACTTGTATATATGTATGTATGTATATAATATATTTGGCTCCAGCCCTGGGCAAGACTGCTTAGATTAACCAAAACGAAATCCTGACCAAATGTCAGAGATACTTGAAAAGCGTAAGTCATTGTTGCTGAATCTTCACAATAAGCAGTCCTCATGCATTTACTTCAACTAGTTTTATAAGTCTTCTAGGCTTTACCACTGAGACCCATTGCACTTTTTAAGAAAATCACTAAAAACGCTACAATTATTTTTTCAGCGATGATCAAAACCTTGAAATTGCATGGGATAAATGGATTCTGCCCACATTTAAGGGTGGTTTTGGATTGCTGTACTCGAAGCTTTTGTAAATGTTTTATGCCCAAATTTACCGTGGCCCTCATTATACTGGATATAAAAGACTAGTTGGGTAAATTTTCTTCTACATGGGAAGACATAATTTAAATGTGATTGTGAGAATAGCTCATGTGTAAACTAATAATGATTTATTGGCTGATTATTAATAATTGATACTGACACTGTCACTGGACTAATGTAAAGCATTGTAGAATTTCTGACAAGTTAAATATCTCAGCTATGTAGTCCCGAATGCTCAGCTCCAGCAACTGCAAGATGTATCAGTGTCCATGAAAAAATACCTTGAGATGCTTATTCATTTATTTATTTTTCAAAAACTAGACAGAGGGGAGACTCTTTCTAGAAAATATTAGTAACAATGGCATACAAACAGCTAACCTTATAAAGAAAATGTATGCACACATTTAATTTTTGTTAGTTAACTGGATAGATAGCAAGTCATGATAATTCTGAACTTCTGTACCCCCCCCCCTTCCCAGGCAAAGCCTATGGCTTCCTTACCTGCGCCCAGTCAGCCAATTTATTCTGCAATTCCAGGAGCCAGGGATTCGAGTAAGGTAAAGTGGGAACACTAAGACCCATTTGTTTTAAAATCCCAGGAGCCAGGAATTCCAGACTGAGGCAAGGTGAGTTCTCTATGACCCATTTGTTCTGCAATCTCAGGAGCCAGGA
Organism: Protopterus annectens; assembly: GCF_019279795.1. NCBI lineage: Eukaryota > Metazoa > Chordata > Ceratodontiformes > Protopteridae > Protopterus > Protopterus annectens. Next base: position 714,956,604 of record NC_056731.1, read on the forward strand.
AGTCCTGAGTGAGGCAAGGTGAGAACTCCATGAACCATTTGTTCTGAGATGAGGTAAGGAATCTTTGACCCATTTGGTCCTGCCCAACAGTTTTCCATAAGCTCATCTGCTTGTTGTAAGAGTCTGGTGGTAGGAGGCAGGCCAACTTGCTTATCTTTGGGGTGGTCCCCCTGTTCCCTGGCAGAGGAACCTGTCCACTGTAGTGGCTGCTTTGAGCTCTGCTGTAGCTGCCCTCTAAAGAGAAGCATGCCTCCACATGCATAATTCCCCCTCAGCTCACTATGTGACTTGCACACAAAAGCATGGGTTCAACAGACTCAAGCCCTACAGGTTGATACCTAGTGCTCCCACTAGGGTTTCATCAATGTCGTACACCAGAATCGCCTCCTCTCCCCCTGGATGGATGAGTTTACCTTACATAAGTAGTTTTAAGAACCAGCTAACAGTGTAATTAGTAATTGTTGCATAAGTGAAAGAGGGTATCACTGATGTTCAATTCTGGCAATGAAATCTATTACATAATTATAAAACTAGAGCTATTGGAATTATGGTATTGCTTGTGGCCCCAAAAGAATCCACTTTTTCCACCTTTATTACTTACTAGATAAGCAGAATAGGAGAAAAGGGGTGCGTATGACAGTTGCTTTCATTTCATTCACGATTATCACAAATAAATTAAATAGAAGTGGAAGCCAAAAACAGATCTCATTTTATGGGGCAGTTTATCTATAACAATTAAAATCTATACAACAGAAAAGTAGCTGATGTTGGAAACCTTTAGGCAAAACCATCTAAATAAAGGGATGTCACAGCTCACATAAACAGACGTCTTTCCTGAAGCACTGCCATGTTAGGAATACTGTGTTTGCCCATAAATGTTTGGATTTGCTCATTTGAATCTTATTTTAGAATGGGTAGATATTTTTAACCTCTACAGAATTGTTAAAAGGAGCAATATGGGAATATTTTATATTCCACTGATAGCTAGTTGAGGAATATAACAAAAACTCAGGATAGGACACTATGGTCCATGATTTTTTTTGTTTAAGTATGTTACTTTACCTAACATAAAACTTTGTTCACTGGACTGTTTTAAGTTTAGCTGTTTTGTCATACAGAGGAAGCCAATTCTCCAAAAAACAGCAAAGTGTATTTTTTACACTTGCATAAATGTGGTTTGTGGTTTTTAAAAGGGACCTGAAGCAGCTGTTAAGGTGCAACAAAAGCAAGAACTACACCTGTAGTGCTTTTTGGCCCAATACACATGTTAATAGGAAAGTAAATGCTCCAGAGCCAGTGAAGTTTGATGGATCTACAGTAGAGAGCAATTATCTGAACTAATTGGGACCTAGGGTACTTCAGATAATCAAATTGTTCAGGTAATCAGACATAGAGTTGAACTGGATAAAAAAATTCTAAAATCTTGGGGTTTTTTTGTGCGCAGGAATACACTTTTTCAACCATTCAGTGATTCCAATAGACAATAAGGAATATTTTTCACACACAAGCTGGCTACAAGCTCAAAAAACATGGTCTAGCAAATACGTATAATGTTTACATATTCAGACTTGATATTTCCTAGCTGAAAACTTTGGAAGGCTGTTTCTGATTGACATTTCTGATAATCGACGTTTGGATAATCAACTCTCTACTGTACTGCTAGAGTAGTAGAGACTCCATTTTGTTACTGTGCTATAGCTAAGCTTATGAATTGCCGTGGCTTCATAGATGGAAAATAATTACAGCTGCTTCAAGAGGCCAGTAGTACAATAACAGCTTTAGTGGAAATCCAAACAGTATTTGTGAAACTGGTACATCTGTGGCTGTGGTTCCACGCCCTACTCATGACTTCCCCCATTTTAAGGAACTGTAGAGACATTGGGTGGGGAAAGTATTGCAAATATTACTGGTCTTCACCTGAAGAATAAAGAGCTGCAGAGCCCCCCACTCTGGTAGCACAGCCCATCATTGCTTCCATTATTAAATCAGTCTTCTGGGGAGTAAAACTGTAGATGAGGATACAAGAGGAAGACATCCCTGTTAACCCCACTAGATACTAAAAGTAAACATCACAAAAAACTAGATTCAAAGAAGAGTCAGAGATGGACATAATACCAGACAAGAAAGGAAAGAGGTTGCTCATGGTACACAGTGTAGCCCCCTCTTAAAGAAAACAGAAATGGTATTTTATGGACATTTAAACTCAAAGTTAATTAGTATTTTTAAATTAAAATACTAGTTGACTTTTCCAACTTTGTTTTATTTCTGGTGCTCAGTACTCTACACATGTGGAGTTCTGAGGAAATCTGAGATGCTTAAAAATGACTTACTCCCCTTGATGAACTGTTTTTTCAAGGCAGCCTTTCACTGTACTTACTCCAGCTATAGAATAAAGCAATTGTGTCTTACCACAGCTCTTCATGCTTTTTTAAAAATGACAGAAATGTCACTTAACACCCCACCAGCCTGCTGTATAAAGCAGGGATGAGTCCACACTGTTGGCTTAGGCTACTACCGGTGAATGGGCAAGTTTTTTTTTTTTTTTTTTTTTTTTTTTTTGGCGAGCATGTAAAAAGTTAAACATTCAAATTAACTTTGTATATGTGGGGAGAGACTATTGAAGCTCTCGACTGTCCTTGATTTTTGCCTCAAATTTTGATCCGTTTCTTGTAAACATTGTGGTGTTCTGGCAAACTGGCAAATCAGTGAAGTCTGCAGTCATTAAATAATGACTAATACGTGGGTTCAGACTTAAGAAAACTAAATTTGCATTTGCATGCCTTATTATATTAACTTTGTAAGTATATGAAGGGCTGTCTATTTGTCCATTACTTTTTTATCATTCTCTTTGATTCTTGAGCTAAGATGTTGACAGGTATTTTTGGTAGGTACATCTGGCTGCACTCTGTATTCTGACTGTAGTGACCTAAGAAGATATATTTCTATGTGGCAGTTGTGCATTTATTCATTTATCTGATCAAAATCACACATCTGAGGTGCACAGTCACAATTAAACAAGTGGTTGCACTTGATGGTCACGTGTGTGTGTGTGTGTGTGTGTGTGTGTGTGTGTGTGTGTGTGTGTGTGTTTATATGGGGACATAGATGTCTTAATGGTCCTTGATTGTGTAGATCATCCTTGATCATAGGATTATAGGAGGTTACCAGGCTATTGGCCCCGAGGGCCTTCTAAGCCAAGCCAAGAGTTTAGCCCATGTTTAAAAAAATCAGCACCCAATGCCCCTGTCCAGTTGGGACACTGGTGGAATCCCTGGGGTATATTTTCTGTTTCCCATCCAGTTATCTAGGTTGCTCTTAAAATGGGGTAAAGAGGTACTCTGCTTGATGTGGAGAGGGAGTCTATTCCATAGATGGGGGAATCTCTGGGACACAAATCTGTCCCACTAAGTCTTGTTGATGTCACAGACCAGGTTGAGGCCATGCATGTGGGTTACTCAAGTGGACCTTGAGTTGGAGATATGCAGCAGTCCGTTCAAGGTGGGGTCCATAATCACCTTGTATGCCAGACAGAGGTCACCTCTGAGGAGTATGTATGAAACTGAGTAGAGGGATAGGCCTTTTAGCCTATCCGTGTATGGTAGATGTTTGAGGCCCTGGATTCTCCTGATGAGGAACCTCTGTGGTCTCTCCAGCTGCTGCATGTGCTTTCCGAGGTATGTGCTGAAAGGGTCATTGCACTCAATAATGGGCCTTGTAAGGGAAGAATACAGGGATGCTATGACCTCCTTGTCCCTGGATGAGGTACCCTTACTTATGAGGTGGGCCATGTAAAAGGCTTTCTGTACTATGGAAGCAACATGGTGGTCAAAAGTAGAGTTGCTATCAACCTGGGTGCCCAAATCCCTTACAACTGATTGCATGCTTAGGACATTGTTAATAATGTGATGATTTGTGTGGATATTACTCTCCCCAAAGGGGATGATGATGCATTTTTTAGTATTTAGCTTGAGGCCATGTTTCTGGCACCAGTCATTTATCTGAGTGAGACCCTCTTGGAGGATATCCACATCACTAGTGGAATTGATGACAGCACCCACCTTGGAGTCATCTGTAAACTTTGTCAGCCGTAGCCCACTGATTTTGGCCTGCACCTCAGAAAAGTATATCTCAAATAATAGAGGCCCCAACACCAAACCCTGGAGTATGTCGCTTGTTAAGGGTCTTCTGCTTGAGGTGACTTCCCCTGTTTTGACTAGGTGGGTTCTATCAGTAAACCAGTTTGCTACCCATCTGGTAACATATGGATTGATGCCTAGTTGAGAGAGTTTATCTATTATACCAGAGTGGGGAATAGTGTCAAAGGCCTTGACCAGGTCAAGGTAGGTGGTGTACACCATCTTCCCTTTGTCCATGGCTTTGGAGACTGTCTCAAAGAAGTGGACCAGATTTAGCAGACATGACCCCCCCCCCTTGACAAAGCCAAACTGTGTAGGATCCAGTATTTGGAGGTTGCCAATGTTCTTGTTAATGAGGTCCATGATCCATTCCCTGGCCTTGCAGATCAGGCTAGTTAGGCTGATGGGTCTATAATTTCCTGGATCGGTGGACCTTTGTGTAGAGGGATGACATTGGCTGTCCTTCACTCAGCTGGGTAGAAGCCAGTACCCAGGCTTTGGCTGAATAGGTTGCCTAATGGTGCTGCAAGTTCCTGCCTGAGTTCATGTAGGATGCAGCTTGTGATGTTATCTGGTCCCAAGGAGGCTGTATTTCTTGCCCTTGAGAAAGCAGTGATGACCTTTTCCATAGATATAAGGGGAAGGGGGCACGTACTGGGGATGTCCTGATTTACTGATGGGGGGACAGGGGTAAAGTTTATGCTGAATCTCTCAGCTAGAAAGTTTGCTATATTTACAGCATTTGTATATGTGATATCCTTGACCACCAGTTCTGAACAGACCTGGCTGCTTCCTTTTAGGTTGCAGACATATGTGAATAAGGCCTTATGATTGTCTCTAGTAGGTGTGGCCAATCTGGACTCGAAGTTTGCTTTGGAGGATTTCACTAGTGCAGTCACAATTAAAGCAAGTGGAGGTTGTGTGTGTGTGTGTGTGTGTGTGTGTGTGTGTGTGTGTGTGTGTGTGTGTGTGTGTGTGTGTGTGTGTGTTTATATGGGGGCATAGATGTTCTTAACAGTCCTTGATTGTGTAGATGATCCTTGATATTTTGCCTCGTGTTTTGTTCTGTTACACACAAAGTTTGTGTGTCTTCTGGCAAATCCAGTAACGATAGCAGTCACCTAAGTAATGACAGACATATGAGATTCAGAGCTAATGGCCTTTAGCTAAAAGCTGATAAAGCAAAGCCTGTTATTCTGTCATCTGTTCTCAGGTAACATACTAGGCTATTTATTTGTAGAGATGTTAAGAAGCCTAGTCTTACATTCCCATGGCTGGTTTTAGACATTATATTTTGCATGTAAATAACCTGGAGAAAGGCTGAACAAGGACGTCTTGGAACATTTACATATTCCTCCTATACATGATGGACAAGGGTGTTAAACTGGGGATGCATTTGCAGTAACCCATCCTCTTGTCCAAATTATATTTGAATAAAGAAAGAGAATTACTTGCTTTATATGGAGATGGTTGCACAGAAGTGGTATTCTCTGTGATATATACTTACTTATACTGTCAAGTTTCTAACTAAATAAGGGCAGTAGTCCACCTTGATTTTTGTCAACTGTCTATCATCAATCCTATTTTGCAATTGTTCTTATATTTATGTACCCAGAATTTGTTGTTCTTTTGAAGACTGGTAAAGAAGATCACATTAAATAAAGCTCGTCTCTATACTGCCCCTGTGGAACTCCTGTTTTCACTACTAAATAATAAGAGAAGGCATCAGGAGCCTTAACACACTGCTTTCTTCCATTTAGTGATTTCACGATTCACATAATGATGTAACCATTAATTTTATACTCCAAAAGACCCTTCATAATGACTATATATGGTAAACTGTCAAAGGCTTTGGCTAGGTTCAGAAAAATATCTCCCAGTCTTAAATGCGTAAATCCTAAACAGTAGTTATTTGTTCATAGAAACTTTTACTCATGTGGAGGTACTTTTAATAAAACTGTGTTGTTCAAGATCTACCCCTTTCAAATTATTTTCAGATTTATCCATAAGATCGAATAAGCACATCTCAAAACATTTTCTCAGAAGAGATGTTAATTGGTCTTTAGTTGGCTGTTTGATCTTTCAAACCTTTTTTGGAAACAGGAGTTATAATCTCCAAAATGCAGGTATTATACAGATTTTCAGTAATTTGTTAAATAATAGTCAAATTTGGAATAAAATTGTATTCTTTGTGAGCAATATTTCCTGAAACCATGTCAGGACTCTTACAAATTGTTTCCTTTTATATTATGAAAAGCTGAACAATTACAGATTCCTTAAGTAGTGCGCATCAACCAGAAACAGGAGTTTCAAATATATTTATATCATTGTCATCGAAATCATGCCTAGCATCTGAAAAAAAAAATTAAATTGATTTGCAATAATATTAATATATTAATTGTGATTGGAATCATAGGAGATGATGAATGGAAAATACTTCCCCATTTTAAGGAACTGTAGAGACAATGGTTGGGGAAAGTATTGCAAATATTACTGGTCTCCAGCCAAGAATGAAGAGCTACAGAGCCCCCCACTCTGGTAGCACAGCCCATCATTGCTTCCATTATTAAATCAGTCCTCTAGGGAGTAAAACTGTAGATGAGGATACAAGAGGAAGACATCCCTGTTAAACCCACTAGATACTAAAAGTAAGTACACCCCACCAGCCTGCTGTATAAAGCAGTGATGAGCCCATCCTGTTGGCTTAGGCTACTGCAGGTGAATGATGCAGCCTGAAACTGAAAGTGAAAGAAGCAGTACAGCTGCAGATGCACGAGTGAGTGAGCTTTTTTTTTTTTGCCAGCGTGTAACAAGTTAAATATTCAGGTAAATGTGTACAAGTGGGGAGGACTCATTAAAGCTCTCAACCGTCCTTGATTTTGCCTCGTATTTTGGTCTATATTTCTTCTAAACTTTGTGGTGTGCTGGCAAATCAGTGAAGACTGCAATCACTAAATAATGACAAATATCTGAGTTCAGACTGAAGAAAAGGTGTGCTAATGCAAATCTAGCTATTAAGATAACTTTCTAAGTATATGAAGGGTTGTCTGTTTGCCCATCATTACTTTTTTAGCATTCTACTTGATTCTTGAACTAAGATGTTGGCAGGTATTTTTGGGGAGGTGCTGTGCATTTATTCATTTATCTGATAAAAATCACAAATCTAAGGTGTACAGTCACGATACAGTCACAATTAATCAAGTGGTTGCACTTGATGGTCATGTGTGTGTGTGTGTGTGTGTGTGTGTGTGTGTGTGTGTGTGTCTGTATATGGGGTCATAGATGTTCTTAACAGTCCTTGATATTTTGCCTCATGTTTTGGTCTATTACTCCTAAAGTTTGTGTGTTTTCTGGCAAATCCAGTAAGGATTGCAGTCACTACATAATGACAGACATATGGGATTCAGACTTAATAGCCTTTAGAAAAAGCTGATAAAGCAAAGCTTGTTATTCTGTCATAGGTTCACAGTAACGTAATAGGCTATTTATTTGTGGAGATCTTAAGAAGCCTAATCTTACATTCTCATGGCTGTTCTTACCCATCATATTTTGCACATAAATAACCTGGAGAAAGGCTGAACAAGGACATCTTGAGACATTCACATATTCCTCCTATACATGAGGGACAAGGGTGCTAAACTGGGTTGAATTTGCAATAACCCATGCACTGGTCCAAATTATATTTGAATAAAGAAAGATAAGTACTTGCTTTATATGGAGATGGTTGCACAGAAGCGGTATTCTCTGTGATACAGACTTATAAATGCTATCAAGTTTCTAACTAAATAAGGGCAGTGGTTCACCTTGATTGTTGTCATTTTTTGTCCTCGATCCTATTTTGCAATTAAAAAGCATTAAATTTACAAAGGCAAACTCGAGTACCTCTATGTAGACTCTGAAAATAATAACTGGAAAGCAGAAACTTTAGCATAAAAAATGTTTATTCGCTTTTGTCTACCACAGACTTCCTCAGAAAACACAAATGCACCTTTATATATACACACCTATTGCCAATTAACTTAAGTTTCCAGTTCACCTTAATGAAAAAATAATAAAGAAATAATAAAAAATAAAAACCATAACATTTGTACAAATAAGTTTTGTGTATATAAAACAAGGTCATAGATACTAACAAAATATTAAATGTCATCTTTGTAAATTATTTCGTATTTTTAAGCTCTTGTCCTTGAAAAAAACATTTGCTATTAATTGATTCATTAACCCTGGATAACTCCCTGCTCCCATTTTACCTGCCGAATAGTCTCCTTTTGTATAATTTTATTTCTGTAATCATCCATTCTTAGGTCTTTAGGAACCTGTTCAAGTATAGTAAACCTATTTTTTTTTAAATTACATTTGAATTTATGTTTAAAAAGAGCATTACTAGTGTCTTTATTCTTTATGGTATAAAGATGTTCTCCCACTCCTTTTTGCAATCTTCTTTTGGTCATCCCTATATAAAAACAAGCACCAGTGTAAACTATCCATTCAGTATTACAATCATACTCCAGTAGTAGGTATAGTCGTCTCTGAATGATCTAAATACAAAAGACACCCCTCTAAAATAAACCTATACACAGAACAATGACACATTTATACATTTCCTTGGTTTTGTTAGACATGGTCTTTGGACACAAAACCTTAGTGGTGTCATTCTGCGTCATCTTCTTAATGTTATAATTGTTCCTAAAAACAAACCTTGGGCGTCACCAACCAAATTAAATAGCTCAGCATTCCCCTCAATAATTTTCCAGTTTCCTTTACTGATGTTACAAATATAAGGGTAATCAATTGTCATACCAAGATAATAAGCAGTACTATATTGCTTGTTTAGACCAAGTTCATGGTTCTTAATCAACGGTTTGTTAAGAATAGGGGGAGTAATCTCTAGTTCTCCTAGATCTAACTTCATTAGCTGTTCTATTTAATAAATCTAATTTATAACCCCTCTCCATGAACAAAGACATAAACTCCACCTCTTGTAGAATTTGTTGTGCTTTGGATGATTGGTAAAGAAGATCACATTAAATAAAGCTAATCCCAGTACTGACCCCTGTGGAACTCCTTCCCTCACTGCTAAGTAATCAGAGAAGGTGTCATGAGCCTTAACACACTACTTTCTTCCATTTAGTGATTTCGCAATCCACCTAATGATGTTTCTATTAATTTTATACTCCACAAGACACATTGTAATGACCTTATATGGTAAACTGTCAAAGGCTTTGGCTAGGTCCAAAAAAATAACTCCCACTCTTAAAAAACTAAATCCTGGGTAGTAGTTATTTTTTCATAGAAACTTGTTTAATTACTCCTGAAGATCTACCTTTAATAAATCTGTGTTGTTCAATATCTACCACTTTCAAATTATTTTCAGATTTATCCATAAGATCCAATAAGTACTTCTAAATACTTTCCCAGAAGAGATGTTACACTAATTAGTCTTTAGTTGGCTGCTTGATCTTTCAAACCATTTTTGTAGACAGGAGTTATAATCTCCAAGATTCAACTGCAAAACAAATCAAAAAGAAACTTTGCAGTGTGGAGGATGTGATGTTCACTTCATAAATTATGGTATGCACTTTGTTTACTTAATAAAAATCAACCTGTGAAATATGACTATAAAATGCGTGCTACAAAATAATCAAATAGAAAATAGTAGGTAAGGTACTATACTGTTTTTCAATAATTTGTTAAATAATAGTTACATTTGGAAAATTATATTCTTTCTGATCAGTAACAAATTTCCAGAAACCATGTTAGGACCTTTAGAAATTTCCTTTATCTTATGAAAAGCAGAAACAATTACAGATTCCTTGAGTAGTGGGCATAAACCAGAAACAGGAGTTTCAAACATATTTATATTATTTATAATAAAAACTTATGGCAGAAAACAGCAGCTAAAGCACGCCAAATTCAGAAAACACTGATTTTGCAATATAGTACCTCTATACAGTTCTCCGTTATAACCTCTGTTCGTGTTGCCTCAATCAAACGAACAGAATTGATCCAGTCAACTCTTTTAATAGCAGCAAACTTCGCTCCAATCCGGCAGTATTCACTTCACCGACCATAAGTATCCAACAAAATATATGAATGATGAAGCCTACGGGTGAAAGCGCTAGCCGTATGTTTGTATTACAATAAATACACGTTTTTATATACTGATCGTATACATCTTTGTGTTCATTGGAATATATTTTGTTGGATACTTATGGTTGGTGAAGTGACTACTGCCGGATTGGAGCGAAGTTTGCTGCTATTAAAAGAGTTGACTGGATCATTTATCTTCGTTTGATTGAGGCAACACGAACAGAGGTTATAACGGAGAACTGTATAGAGGTACTATATTACGAAATCAGCGTTTTCTGAATTTGGTGCGCTTTAGCTGCCGTTTTCTGCCATAAGTTTTTATTATATTTTTTATTATAATTTATATTGACTTATTGACCTTTAAGCAGCCGATATTCAATATTTTACATTATATATTTATATTATTGTCATAAAATCATACCTAACATTAAAAAAAAACAAAGAAATTAAATTAATTTGCAATTATATTAGTATTTCTAATAACTTCATAATTAATTGTGATTGTAATAATGGGAAATACTTTATTACCATAATTAATAAATTTATAGAAAAAGTTTATTCAAATTGTTATTAATTAATTTGCTTCCATAATTAACCTTGGCATTTTCAATTTCATGTTTTAAATCCCTACAGATTTTAATAACATTCTTCTTGTTAATATATCATGGATATTTCATGCGTGTTATGTAAGTCAGCTTTTTCTTCCTACTCAAGTATACCACCAAAAAGGAAATAATTTAGTTTTTTTATAATACTCTAATGGCATTGTGCACTTCCACAGCAATTTTCAAGTATTTTATAATCAAAATGGCAATCTGAAGATAAAAAATAAATACTTCCACTTGAAAATTCATATATTTTATTAAATTCTGAATTTATTCCAACAATATTTTTTCAATGGCTTAATGGTATTTATTTCCATTTCTAGAACTAAAGATATAGAATTGTGGTTACATGACCCTAATGGTGGAAGCATTCTTAGCTGACATTCTCAGGGGCATTTCTAGCTGTAATATCCGGTATGTTATTCTCCCTAGTGTTGGAAAGAGTCAGTTGTGTCAACTCATAGTAAGACATAATATTAACAAATTCTTTATTGAAACAGGAATTAATAGTTAAAGTATTCCATTTAATTCATAGGTAATTAAGGTCTCACAAAAGTAAGATATTACCCTTTGTAACAAGACAGCTATCCAGGTTCTTCAAATATTCATTATGGGTATAAATATACATACCTGGTAAACAATAAGGTAAAATAAACATTTTTGAGCATTTTTTGAAAAATTGAGCAATGGCAGTTTTGTATTCAATTATTTTCTTACAAGATGAGATGTAATGCTCTAGTGAACCCATATTGTTACCTTACCTCCTCTGGGGTTTTGCCACAAGCAATCATATTTATCAAAATCCTTAAAATGAAAACTAAATGAATTCCATGTTTCTGTTATAGCTATTATTTTAAACTCTTCCTTTGCAATTATTCCCGATAACTCATCAAATTTATTTCCCAAACTCCTAACATTACAAAGAAAACGTTTCACAAATCGGGCAGTCTTTGTATAACTGGTATTTGACTTGGAGCTTTGTTTTGTTCTAAAAAAAAAACTTGCTGTTTAATAATTTTGCTAAGCATGTAAGATGCTCCCCTTTGAGTTTAGCTGCAAGATATCCCCCTAAATATAATCTATGGTCATAAATACTTTCTTCCAAATATTTTATCAACTTTATATTACAAGGCAAAGTGAGCTGTTTTAACCAGTTATTAAATATGTAAGCCTTAGTAGACATCTTATCTGTCTATGATAGACATGTAATAATTTCACTCGATGCATACACATTTTGTTTTTCCAAATAACCAATTATGTCCACTGTCTAGTCCTTCATATAACTCAAAGGAGTACATTTTAAAATTATTAATCCCAGTGTATGTTACAAACACATCATATATAGGTTTTTACTAAACTGAACTTTTGTAACAACTTAGGGAGGTCAGTTAATTTTAGTTCTGGCAAGACAGATATAGTATGTGAAGTCTTGTCCATCTTATTCAATTCTTTCACAGTCTCAATAAAGAATCACCCAAATTAAGACTTCATGTTTCAGTTCCTTGGATACTATTAGCTTTTTTCCCAATTAATGATTAGCACCAGTGTCTTTGTAATCAGAATTTTTTTCTGTAATTTGGGAATTTATGTGCATGGTTTGTTTCCTCCTCATAATATTCATATTACAAACCATTCCAAAGCTGGCAAGAACTTATTCCCTATCACACATACCAAAGATTCAGAATTAAACTTTGTATGGATAATGTATCATTTGCAAGCGATTCAACAATACAATTGTTATAATTCATAATAACTTCAGGGTATATATTATTTTCTGTAGGCAGCTGGTCCACTAGTTCTCAAACATCTTTGAGTGAAAAACTTAAGTCAGTGCCTGATTCAGTTTCAAGTATGAGTGAATCATTAGAAATACTGCTATTATCTGGATCCTTATTCACCATTTCTTCCACAAGAACTTTGTCTTAATCTATACAAGTGGAATTTTTACTTTTCTTTACACTTAATTTTACCACCTTTTATTCTTAACCTTATCTCTAAGCAGTAGTTTAGTCTGAATAAATTCTTAACTTACTATATTTTGTCAGTCTATTTTATACTCACTTAATCTATTAGTTGTATGATCACTAGTCCAATCCTTTATATATTCAAAGATTGTCAAATGTCCCTTTCCAAAATGACAGGCAGGTACCAAGACAGAGACAAAACACTGTCCTTATCATTTTTAAAAGCTTAGTTAATTTGGCACAATTGAAGCAGTGATTCTCAAGTCCATTCTGAAATATGCTGCAATTTTTCTGCACTCTTGAATAAACTTGGCCTTTAATAAATAATCTATGATGTATGAATTCAAAGCATCCATAATTACATATCTGATTTCCAAACCAGCAACAGGTTAAATTTAAATTTTAATAGTATAATATCAGATTAGTGACCCAGGAAACCTCTAATTATAACACTAACCTACCATCGTTGATATTCAATAGGTAAGACTGCCAACTATAAACAGTGTTATATATCATCAGTATAATGAAAGAGGACTTCCATGAAGATACTCTTACATTGTTTCATTCAATCGCTAAATCACAAAAAGACATGCAAAGTGGGTCTTTGCATCAATGCATTGATGTGAACATCCACTCGGCTCTTGTCTGCTCAACAAAAGGCTCTTGTCTGCTCAACAAACTTATTTAAAGTGCCTATATTCCCTTTGATTGGTTGCTGCCTGGCACACACAGAATATGTTGCCAACATCTTTAAAATGACAGAGGAAAGCATGCAAATCAAAATAAATCAAAGTTAAATGTAGAATTTCTTAACCAGTAAAGCAGGTCAAACTACTGCAGTTCAACACACACACGCACACACACATTCCTTCTGATTGTCAGTGTGTCAGGCAGTGGCCATTGTGTGCTTCCCATGTCTTTAAAATGACAGGTGAGAGCACACAAATGAAACAAAGTAAAATGTAGAATTCCTTAGCCAGGAAAGCAGATCACACTGCTGCAGCTCAATATACCATAGTAGACACAGACAAATAAGTTATAATGTTAGGATTGTGTGGGAGATGGATTGGGTTCTGATAGTATTCTCTGCAACATACACCTGTCAATTGTAACTATATAAGGGCAACAGCTGTCCCTAACTGTGGTCTGTTGTCCACCAGTTTTATCATTCTTTATTCTTCAGTTAAGGGGTTGAGTTATGGGTGTGCGGGGGGGGGGGGGGGTGAGTTATAGTGGTTTGGGCACTGTATTTTGGCAATAGTAAGCTGAGAAGTTAAACTCCTGTGTGACAGTTATTTATGTATCTGTAGTGTGCAGTCACAGTCATGCATGTGGCTGTAAATGATGGTCATGTGTGTATTTGTGTGTGTGCGGTCATGCATAGAGGGTTGTGATAGGCTACACTGAAAATCATGCGGCCATTACTTATGTATTTATTCACTCATTTGATTCCCAGTTAGATACACTGAAGTATATTCAGAAATATAATTAAAATAAGTCTTCATTTTATTACAGTGTGATATCCAAAACGTGCATAGCCAATAAAATTGCCTTTAATTGTTGGATATATAATATGTCTGTGGACAAAAGAAATTCACACTTATGTGCTCAAGTTATGTATTCAGTATTTCTAGCTTTGCGGAAGTAGTGTGCATTTTTCTGAAACTCTCTGAAATACTCGTATATGGCTATTGTTTTAACACAATCTGACATCTGAGGTTTGCATACTCACTAAAGTACTTGTAACTGATGGGTATGGGAATGTCTATAATAAAAAATAACAAATGTGTTGGGAAACATTGCAAAGCATTTAAAAGCAGCAGTTTAGCCATAGTTTTTTTTTTTTTTTTTTTTCCTATCACAGGTTAAACGTCTTGTAGAGAATAAGTGTCTGTGATTGTGTCGGTAGCATGCGAGTGGCAGCAACTGATCATTGTCACATGTGCTCTCTGCTCCTCTGGGGGTTTTATCCAGGTACTCTTATTCCCCTCCAAGATAATCAGCTATATAATGTATGTCTGCGGCTATTTGTGCTTTTACTTTCATCCCAATCTAACACAAGAGGGGTAGACAAAGTTAATAAAACTGTTTGAGGTAGGAAGGCAATATTCCCATATAGCACTTACATAATCTTGCAAGCATTTGTCTTCTCAGTTTTTTAAGGAACTACCCTTTTATTAGGTTTGAACATTAAGATTTAGACAAAACTTTATTTTTTGTTGTAAGAAAAAATAAGACTATTTCCCTTTACTCATGATTTTTTTTAACACCATCATTGGATCAGAAGGTTATAAGGAAGCTCTAAGATGTACCTCAGAGCATCTAGACCCCTATGACTTCTGGTCGCCTAATGGACATCAGACTCACAGCTTATTTCAGTTAGTTCCACCAAATTAATTTCTGTAAAGTTTCTGCCAGTTATGGCATGTTGAAAGAAAGTTGGAAGGTCCACATGTTGTAAAAACACACAAAGGAAGTAATTTATTTGTATTATGTGGTACCATAATGAAGGGAAAAATGAGGGAAGAGTACTGTAAGAGGTGCAAGGTGGACCACTGTGCAATACAGGGTTCATTTAGTCCTTTGTTTGAGGTCCCATTTAACATAACTCTGGCCCTGTTGATGGCAGTCAGATGCCTGAGGTGTATGTAGCCAATAAACCGGCTATAATGAGTACATACTGAGGTTGTCTGTCCTAGGTGATGGTCAATTACCTGCCATAATTGAGGCCCCCCCTTTCAGTTGCATCCTGTATCCCCTCCTTTCTTTGGTGTCTCCAGTCACCACTGAGAAAAGGTTAGTGAACAAGTTGTGTGGCCCTTCTGAAACCCAGCTGATAATATCAGAGAAGGGAAACCTTACAGAGAAAGAGAACAAAAGGGGACATAATCTCTGTTAAGTCAGGCCATGATGGACAGTATAGATAAGAGAAAGGAAGTTGCTAGGCCATAACCAACAGAAAGAACAGGCAGATTGGTTCTCTAATTATAAAAGGGAGTTGCTTTCTTCAAAGAGTGGAATACTGAGACCCTGTCCCAGTTCTAGCAGGAGAAGATGCACTTCCCAGTACTTCCTAAGAGGCTACCAGAGAATTAAACCCTAAGCTGTTTGACCTGAAAGTGAGCATACTGAACTTTAAGAAGGCCCAGTGGGAAGATGAGACTGCGCCCTGGCGGGGAGAACATATCCAAGGTAGAAAGGGGGAAGAATTCAAGACATTTCTCACACACACATATATATATATATATATATATATATATATATATATATATATATATATATATATATATATATATATATATATATAAACAAAGGGGAAAAATGCTTCTCCACCATTCTCTTATTTTGAGCTTCAAATTGATCTAATATATTGTGATTAAGTAAGTGAAGGAATGGTACACCATGTAATAGTACTTGTACCCTACTAATGAAGCTGGTACTTGGCCATTTCTTGGAATGGCATCTGGGTATGGCTAAAACTAAATCCTGGATTCTATTCGGAGTCTGCTGGTGGGAGTTTATGCAAGACCTGCAGAACTTTTGTACTCAGTGTCTTCAGTATCAAAGACCAGCTCCCTGTCCTGGCTTTAAGACCCTGTTGATCCATATGCCTATCATAGACACTGTATTTGAGAGAATTGCCATGGACATCGTTGATCCCTTAATCAAGTCCAGTAATGGGTGTCAATTTATTTTGGTCGTACTGGACTACAATACTAAATAACCTGACGCAATAGCTATTTAGAAGGCCATTTCTAAGGTTATAATGATAGAGTTGGTCATGTTGGTCTGAAGGGTGGGCATACCAAAGGAAATTGGCACAGATCAGGAAACCTCTTTTATGTCAAAACTTGTACATCAACTATTTTATGTATTTATTTATTTTTTTATTTTACATTTGTTGACCAGGATAGTCCAACAGGATATATGTCCATTTTCAGCGGAGGCCCGGGAAGAAAAGTTCTACATATCACAAAAGAGTACATACATCACTGAGTGATAAACTCAGGCAGACATGTTTAGAAAAATATAGACAAAGAATACAGGCAGATATCAATATACACAATGTGCAGACTTGCATCTGATTGGCAGAGACGTATCAGGAAATGTGAACATAGAATACAATCAGATTTCATAATTCACAATGCTTAGACATTCAAATGCTATGAAACATAGATACTTGGCTAAACAGCAGGTTGGGTAGCAAGACATGTATTAGTGAAGCTGTTAGTCCGGTTTAGAGCAAGAGCACAGCCAATGAGATGTGAGGTATTTTTTGAGTTCTCTTTTAAGTAGGGTTTGTGAGGTTTCCTTGGTAACGGTAGTAGGGAGTAGATTCCAGATTTTACCGGTTGAGTTGGCAAATATAGCATCACCTATTTTTGGGTCAGTATCAATAGTTTATCAGCTGAGTGTAATGGCTTGGGGGCACTATCAGGGGTGAGAATATTTTTGAGGGCAGGGGTGTTATCAGGTTGATGGAGTATTTTATCCGCTACTATAAGCTTGTTGAACTGTAGAAGAGTAGGAATTTGACTGGTAGGGACTGTCAAAACTTAAAATTGTAGCAATTCAGAACTTCTGTGTATTATCCACAAGCAGATGGCCAGTTAGAACAATTTAATATTATACTAAAGTCCATGTTAAGTGATAGAAGAAGATAGCAAAAATTATTGCCATACCTCCTGTTTGCCATTGATTCCCAAACGTCCACCAGATTCATTCCCTGTAAGGACTTTTATTGGGACACCACTGACAGCTATTAGATGTAACTAAGGAAATTTGGGAAGAGAAACTTTATTAGAACATCATGTCCTCACCTCAGATAGACAACACAGCATGATGCCAGCAATCATCATTTGTACAGAGTACAAGCAGCCCAACAGATGTTTTGAACTGAGAGAGTTTCATATCAGGGAAATGGTTTTGGTCCTGGTACTTTTTATTGAAAGTAAATTTCTAGGCAAGTGGCAAGGATACTTCAAGGTCATAGAAAAATCAATCATAGTCAATTAAAGATTCTGGCAAAGTGGTGAAAGATGTCAGAAACAAATATACCATATAAATGTCCTTACACTTTGGAAAGAGTCAGAGGCAGCCCTAGTCAACCTGGTGGCTGAATTAGGAGAGAATAAAAAGGGAAGAAGGCTGCTGTTCGTACCTGAGATGATGGTAAATGAGACCCTGTCCAGACCATAAAAACAGAATGTGAGAGAAGTCTTAGCCTTTAGCAAAGAAGTAATCTCTGAACTGCCAGGAAGACCCAGTCTGATCAAACATAATATAAATGCCACCCAGGAGAATGAGTCAAATGTAAACCCTATAGAATACCCAAGTCTGAAAGAAGAGCAGGCAATCTCAGTACACAAGCACTGATATTTTGTGCCAGATGGCTGCAGCACCTCTGATTCTAGCCTTTACCTCCTCATTCAGACTTCCCTTATCCATCACCTCCATTACTCCCAGAGACTTGATGCTTTTAGCCTTGGTGCACTGTTTTTCCTTCTATCTTCATTTTAAACTTCTTCTGGATTCCTCTCGTTTGCTTTTCCCACAAACGTCTGTATGTCTTTTTGCTTCTCTTTTTACTGCATGAATTTCTTGATTATTTAATTTTCACTTTTAAAGCGTTATCTGTAGCCCTTTGATTTTCTTACAAAATTGTACTTTTTAATATGTACTGTCCAGTTTCTGTATGTTTTTGTGTAAAGACAGGTTGTAATAGACATTGTACATTTCAGTTATGCATGGTTGATTTTTCTGATGCCCCACCTGGTACAATGCATTTTGAGACTCTGCAATATTTTACATGGAAGACATGTTAACTTTGATCCAATAATCTGTAACCTATTATACCAGACTCTTGGAGTTCTAGACTGCATTATCCTTCATCCCCAGTCTAATTCATCACGGACTCTTGGACACAAATCTCTGTTCTACATACCAAAGGCATTGCTTGGTAAAGGCAAACCCCTATACAATTAACTAATCCATACAACATACAGTGAGACACAACTATGGGACTTGGACATTATTATTGTTATCATTATTAGTTTTATGTTTTATTTTTATTTATAACTGTTGTGTAAATATGTCAGCTACCTTATGACATTATTTATAGCTGTTGTGTAAAAACATATGTCAGTTACCTTATTACTAATGTGGTAATCGCTTATACCTCCAAGTACTATAATCTTTAATATGAAGGAGTCTGGCTATATTGGTCAACCTCACAGTGGGCTAACCCCCAAGATTGGTGGTTGGCTCATTTCAGAACAGCTGCTTCTTTAATCATCTCCTCAATTGGGCTATATTTCCTCTTCTAATTATTTTCTTTGTTGGTCCACGTGTACATTGAGCCACTGTTATTGTGTCTTTCTGCTTTTCCTGGTTAGGGGTCGCCACAGCAGAACTCCGGCCCGCTAATGATTGGTGGTTGATTTTTATGTGCCGAGCTACCAGCCCTGATGCACAACCTTCAACGAAGGTACGCCCTTTCACGCATGTCTCCACGCAAAAGACGCTCTAGCTGAGAATTGAAGTGGACAGCGTCTTACTGTGAGGTGACAACGCTACCGCAGCACCACCACCGCGGGTTACATTGAGCCACTGTAATTACTCAAATCTGAAGATCTCTCTTTGGAGATGAAAGTGCTCAACTTTTACCTTCTGGATTTTATTAAAGGCTGTATTAATGTTTTAACTACTTCTGTCTTTGTGTTTATTTTATTTTTATCAAAGTTAAATCCTTTCACTTGTTTTAGGCTCTGGTTCATGAGAACACTTTCTATTACATGGTCTGTTATATAATCATCTGGCATTTATTCAGTAGCTATTTTTATTTCTATGTAATATCTTTCCATACAACTTTGAGTAATCCAGTCAGGCATCCTATCTGTTTTCTTTGTTTTGCTGAGGGAATGTTTGGGTGCCTAAAAGCTGGAGTGTATCTTTGAATAAGAGTAAGGGTGCAGGAAAGAGCACGGTAGAGTTATGGCAGTGTTCTGTCTTTTAGCCATCTCTGTGGGCTCCCTGGAGATCCACTCTTAGTCTCCTTGACATTTATTGCTTATCACTTCCTTAGCAGCAGTAGTATGTCCATCTCTTTGAACATGTTTTTGTCATGGCATGAAATAGAGGGATGAATTATCTGCTTGACACATGGCACAGTCTCCCATTTCTCCATCATTTTTTTTTTTTTTTTTTTTTAGAAACTTCTCCAGCAGAGAACCCAAAGAACAAATACTCATCTAAGGAGACCATTAATGATCTGCTCTTTGATATCCTGTGGCTGGTCTTGAATCCTCAGCCTATATGTTTTTCTAAATGAATGACCCAGTGACCATGTCCTTGGAAGCTGCATCTACACCATCACAGACATATCTTTTAATTGCAAGTTTTCCAATCTGTTAAAGTAATTACTGCCTTCTGAGCACGGTCTGTAATTTTGCCTATATTTCTCCACATATCACCAAAGGACACACTTTCCTAATGTGCCTGACAAGTGGAAAGTCCTGAAAATCAGATTTTCTGCCATATGAGCCTTTTTCCCAATGTTGCCTAACAGTCACATTTTCCAGTCACTGGGAAGAATTATAGTGACTGGAGCCAATTTACATACCTTTTCCTTGTTCAGGAACTCTGTTTCTGGATATGTTATAGGGTTTTATATGAATACTCCTGGAAATCCCGAACCCTATAAAAATCACTAAGGCCTCCTGGGTTGGGATTCTGCTTCCTGAGGTACAGCCAGAAATGCATCCTGTAAAGCCTGCAAGACTGGGAAAACAGCAACAGACTTTGACTTTTCCAGACCCAGAAGGTTAAAAGTACAGTTGTGTAAGTAAACTTACCATAAAGGTGAATGTTCAAATGATTGCTGCTGTAGTAGATATATGGGTTATGGTCTGTCAAAGACATAGCAACCAACCAGCTTCCAAAGCTTTAGGGCACTTTCTATGCACCCAAATGATTATTTATCTGGGAAATGAACTGACTAAAAGTCAGGTTTGGGTGCCAAGCCGTTAATAGCTGTCATACTCGTGGAGAGAGGGAAGTCCTAAGAAGGAAATGCTAGAAAAATAATAACAAATGTCCACACCCTGGGATAAAAACCTACAAAAACAACCAAAGAGGTAGTGATGGAGGAGCTACAGCAGCAGTGATCATTTAAACATCTACTGTTATGGTAAATTTACATATTCAACTGTACTGTGTTCTTCATTTGCTCACTTCTGCAATAGCCTAATCTAGAAGGGTAGATTACCATAGCTTAGACAGATGAGGAGAAGAAATGTAGGAAGGATGAGGGTTTAGGACCCACTGGAGAATGATCCTAGCAAAACCCTTCCAGACATGGAGAAGGAATCTAGTTTATAGTGCGTTATGAAAGTATGGTCAGAGGACTAAGTTGCTGCTTCTAGAACACATCTATAATCCATCCCTTTTCAAAAAGTCACAGGAAAAGCCATGGTCCTGGTAGAGTGAGCCTTGACCATGCCTGGAAAAACTGGTGGAAGTAACAGCATGAGACAACCATTTGAAAATAGTCTGTTTGTCAGTGGTAATCAGAAGTTCTGAAAGATTTTGTTCTGCCAGATAGAACCTGAGTTATCCATGGACATCCAAGGTATGAATTAACCTTTCTCACTCATTTTTCGATTCTGGAAAGAAGGAATGAAATGGATAAGTGGATTAAAGTTCATAGGTTCATAGGTTCTTACTAGGCTATCTGCCCGAGGGCATTTATAAGCCTAGCCCATAGTTTTGTGGCTTACGCCACCCCTTTAGTTTGGAGAAACTATGCCCATTATTTTGCTGTGCCTCTGTCGAGCAGTGACACTGAGGTAACCCCTGGGGTGTATCTGCGATCTCCCATCCATTGGTCAAGATTCCTCTTGAACAAGGCCAGTGAGGTGCTCTGCCTCACATAAACCGTGAATTTGTTCCACAGCATAGGGAGTCTTTGGGTGATGAATCTATCCCTCCAGCACGTCCTATTAATAACCGTGTCGAGGTTTAAGTCTCCCGCCCTTGTGGCTCTGAGCGATCTAGATTTTTTGAGATGAAGCATGTTCATCAAATCTGGGTTTGACATGGCCTTGTATGTCAGGCATAGGTCACCTCTGAGCAAGCGGTAAGCAACTGAATATAACTGGAGTTCTTTCAGTCGGGCAGCATAAGACAGATTTTTGAGACCCTTTATCCTTTTGGTGAGGAACTTTTGTGGCCTCTCCAGCTGCTGCAAGTGTCGGGTCAGATACATTCCGAATGGGGCATTGTACTCGATCATTGGTCTGATGAGTGATGAGTATAGGGAGACTATGACTTCCCTTGATCTAGATGTGAATCCCTTCATGATAAGGTGGGCAATGTAGAAGGTCTTCCTAACTACTTTAGCAATATGAGTGTCGAATGAAAGGCTACTGTCAACCTGGGTTCCCAGGTCCCTAATAACTTCTTCTGTGTTCAGGGGATTGCCACCTATATGGTAGCTAGGGGTAACCTTATTTTTCCCAAAGGGTATGACTATGCATTTCTTGGCATTTAACTTTAGGCCATGGCTCTGGCACCAGTTATCCGTTTCTGTGAGACCCTTCTGAAGGATATCTGTGTTGGATGTGTTTTCAACTACGGCGCCCAGTTTGCAGTCATCTGCAAACTTTGTCAGCCATAACCCTCCTGTGTTTGCTTGTACTTCAGAAAAGTAGATGCCAAACAAGAGTGGGCCCAGGACTGAGCCCTGTGGGACACCACTTGTGACAGGCTTTGAGTCTGACATGGCACCAGCAACTCTGACCCTGTGGGTTCTGTCACTCAGCCAGTTTGCAACCCATCTTGTAATGTATGGGTTTACATTTAAGTTGATGAGTTTTCAATGATACCCGAGTGAGGTATTGTACCAAAGCCTTCGCCAGGTCTAGGTAGGCTGTATGGACTGCCTTTCCCTCGTCAATGGCCTTGGTGACTGTTTCGAAAAAGTCAACCAAGTTTAACAGGCATGATCTGCCTTTGACAAAGCCAAACTGGGTTGGATCCAAAGTCTGCAAGTTCCCTATGTCTTTATTTATGAGATCCATTATGATCCTCTCCATGGCTTTGCAGATAAGGCTTGTCAAGCTAATGGGACGGTAATTTCCAGGGTCGGTGGAGGCACCGCCTTTGTGGAGTGGGACCACAGTCGCTGTGCGCCACTTCCTGGGTATGTATCCGGAGGTGAGACTAAGATTAAACAGCTGTCCTAACTGTGGGTTTAATTCCTCGTTGAGTTCATGGAGCACACAGCCGGGGACACCATCAGGTCCCATGGATGCTGTGTTCTTTGCCTTGGAGAGAGCAGTTCTCACCTGGGTGTTAGAGATGTTTGGGGGGCTACAATCATTTGGTATAGATATCTCTCCTTTAGGGGGTGAGGGGGGGGAGAAGTTTGCACTGAACCTGTCAGCCAGTATGTTGGCAATGTCTGTAGGATCAGTAATCTTCACATCATTTTGAACTAATTCTGAGCATATCTGGGAGTTTCTTCCTAAGTTTCTGACATAGCTAAAGAATGCCTTATGGTTGTCTTTAGAGTCCTTAGCTATTTTTTTCTCAAAATTAGCTTTGGATGATTTTATGAGAGCTCTTAGCTTTTTACTTATAGTGATCAGCGGTGTCTTACCTTTTAAGGATTTTGCTCTATCTTGTAGTAGCTTTCTCCTTTTGTTGTAGAGTTTGTTTATGGCTGGGGTCCACCAGACTGGACGCTTGCCTTTGGTACAAAGAGTCTTTGTTTTGCTTGGGATTGCCTGATCCATGCAGCCCTGCAGGTGCTGGTAGAAGGCATTTGTAAGTGATTCAGCGGTTTGAGTAATGTTAACCGCCGGCTCAGGGGCCTTAAAGGAGACCACACTAGTCTTTAGAAGTGAAGTAACTCTGATACCACTTTGGGCATACAAAAAAGATTAGTTCCCAAAGAAACCCTATCTGAGTATCCTGTCTATGTGATATAAATGGATAATTGATGACATAAATTATATAATGTTGACCTACCATAACAGCATACAATTCATATATTCTTCTTGTAGGGATCAGAGCAGTAAGTAAGATTGTTTCCATGTCAAGAACTCAAGTCAACCTGATTAACTGGTTGAAATGGAAGAAGAGTGAACATTCCTGACCAAGGAAAACAAAAGGCAGATGTCTTCCAGGCCTTCTTGCATGGAGATCTGGTGCAGAATTTTGATAATTAATTGATTAGAGAGAAGACAAAATATCTATTGTATCCATTTCCCATAGATGGATCAAATCTTGGAAATGAGTCTGATTACAATTCCGTTCATAAGGGTCTAACCTGGTCCTCAGCTTGTCTAACGTGTAATTTTGCTCTGATGAAATCTAAAATCCCTGAAAAGTGAGATTGTGCTAAAAAGCTGTATCCCAGGCTAATATGGCTAGTCTGCACAGTGAGTAAAATCTGGATGTACCTTGCTTTTTTATATATACATCAGTGTGTTATTTGCATACACTTGTAGACATCCCAGAAACCACAAAACGTCTTGTTTATATTGATGTATTTCGGTCAGTCTTTTTTGTTCCAAAGACCCTGGACTTATATCCACATAGACAGTGCTCCCCAAGCAAAGCCTGAGGTGTCTGTTGCGACTGACTTTGCTGGAGTAGGAGGGGAGAATGGGAGACTTTGATTCTAAAAAATTATTTGTCTCTGCAATGTAATCTTCCTTTTCACAAACCTTAGAACTAGAATTTGAAAAGTTAAGTATTGTTGCTTCTCAGACTACAGAGATTTCAAGTATCATCGGGATCTCATTTGGACTCTTACAAAAGGTGTGGATATCACTGATGACATAACAGACAGAATCCTGAGAAATACCTTTGCCAATATGGAAGTCTGAGTGGAAAACCTCAGAAATAGATCCAAGTACTGCTCTATTATTTTCCTATTGAAGAAAAGCTCTTTGAACTGAGGTATTAGTAGACACCCCAGGAAAACAAAAATCCTGTGAGGAGTCAGGAAAGATTTCTGAATGTTCTCCTGGAATTCCATTATATGTGTGACATCCCTTCCCCAAATCACAGATTCCTGACTCTTTGAAAAAGACTGCAAAGACAAGCAAACTATAAATAAGCAAAGGTGTGCATATACTGCAACAGACAAGTTGTAAACATCCTGGAGCACAAGATACCACAAAGCTGTAAGGCAGAGAACTGATAATGTGATCCAGACACAAGAAACTTTAAGAAACATTAGGTATCTTGATCTATAGGAATGTGGTTATATACACATTTTAAACATAATGTCACTTGGAAACTCAAATGGATTAAAAGGGTTAGCAAGTTGTGAAGTGGGCACTATCGCAACCTGTTTCAGAAATAAAAGGTCCAGAACTGGTATCAGAGTCTTTTTTCTTTGCCACCAGAAATATTCTTAAATAAAAATAAAAAACTTCACCTAACTGAGGAGGAAGGATGCTTCTATCACCCCCCCCACCACCACCACCACCACCACCACCGAGCCAGTATATGCTGGATTACAGGAGGGGAAAAATACTTCTAGCGGTGGAGGAAGAATCCCTTGAAGAGGAGGTAGAGATTCCCACTGACATCTGTAGTCTTCATGAATTACTCTCAGAACCTATCTATCTGAAACAGTCAAGGATGAGATTTTCTGGAAAGATTAAAAGACTGCACACATGGCACAGTCCATCATTTAGATTTTTTTTTTTTTTTTTACATCTGTGCTGTGGTAGCGTTGTCTCCTCACAGTAAGATGCTGTCTGGTTCGATTCTCAGCTAGAGCGTCTTCTGCATGGAGACATGCGTGAATGGGCGTACCTTAGTTGAAGGTTGTGCATCAGGCTTGGCAAGCTGGTATGTAAAAATCAACTGCCAATCATTAGCGGACCGGAGTTCTGCTGTGGTGACCCCTAACCGGGAAAAGCCGAAAGACACAAGTCAAGGGATAAAATCTGAGAGATCCCTTGAATTAGCTTTCCCCTCTCATCACATGTTTTAATGGTTTCTTTATCAAAATGAGAATTTAAAATATTTTTGACATCTTCTAAGAGGTTCCGTGAATGCAACCAGACAAAACTACTTCTAATCGTTCAAGTGGTAGGAGTCCCAGAAGTAGCACCAGTAGTTATTTGCATATTTAAATAATGAGCAGTGACTTGAAATGCATTACAAAACAAATTACACAAAAGAGAATTTTCTTCACAAGAGGCAACCAATGACAAAGCATTCTTTATATTCCCATAGGTGGCCAGGAAATACTTGATAATTCTAAAAACAAGAGTTGCAGAGTCATGCACTTTTTCCACAAACCTATCAAAAGCTTCTCTGTCCTTGTCAGGATTATTAACTAGGCCAATACTTTTTTAGAGAATCTAAAAGTCGAAGGGACAAAACTGTACTCAATGTACTCTCATCAATAAACTTAGTTAACCACAGCCCTTCGACCTCTGTCTTCATATTCACATGAGAAGTAGATGTTAAACAGTAGGGAGTCTAGGGCAGTGTCCTGTTTTGAGCAGGGAGCTATTCCCCCAAACAAAATGGCATGCAGTTCTATAAGTGGATCATTGGGCTATGCAGTAGATTCCATAAGGGCTACTGTTGAGTTGACGGATATCATCCCTCATGCTGGTATAATTGATATCACAGGCTTTTACCAGCTCAAGGTATGTAGTCTGGATGGACTGTCCCTCATCTTAGCCATTGGTAAACTTTCCAAAGACATCAACTAAGATCAGTATACCCAGTCTGCCTTTCATGGAACTGAATTAGTTAGGCACAAGAGACTTCAGAAAGCCAATGTTGTGGTGATCATTTGAACATAAATATTCATTTCATGGCTTTATGCAAGCTGCTAGTATGGATAACAGATAAACAACTTTAGAGTTCAGTAGTGGAGATGCCCTTATGTAGTGGTACGACAATGACTATCCTGTACTCATCTGGGAAAAGACCAAAGGAGAGTCTTTAGCGCCACAGGTTTAGCAGATGTTTTGCAAGGTGCTGCTTGTTGATGGAGGAGACACCAAGAGATGTTGTGAGAACCTCCATTGCTATTATTATTAATCTTTAGGGTGGCAGCTAACACCTGATCAAGAGAAAGAGATTATAGGAGGGGTAGTGTGAAGGGGATGGAGGGAATAGTGAGATGATTGGGTGATATAAAGAAAGAACTGATTTTTTTGGCAAGAAGGAATGCAGTGGCCTCAGGGTCAGAAAAAGTGGTCCCATTAGCAAAGTTTTCCATACAATACTGCATGTTATTACTGAATTTTTCTGATGTAATTGAAGAAGACAATTGTGGTTGTCTTCAGTGGCACTAGTGACCCTAACTTGATATTTGACTTTATACTTGATGTTTTTCAGACAGATTTTTCATGACAGATTTAACTCTCTCTTATACCGAGTGAATGCAGATTCTTATAGCTAGAACTATCGTTCTGTTTTTTCAGAGCTTGTTTATGTGAGAATTTACTCTCTAATTTTACCGTTATGCACTTATTTATATGAGAATTTACTCTTTGACTATAGCACTATGCACTTGTTTACATGAGAATTTACCTTTTGAATTTACCATTATGCACTTGTTTACATGAGAATTTAATCTTTGAATTTAACATTATGCTCTTGTTTTTGTGAGAATTTACTCTGAATTCATCATTATGCACTTGTTTGCATGACAATTTACTCTGAATTTACCATTATGTACTTGTTTATGTGAGAATTTACTCTCTCAATTCACCATTATACACTTATTTACATGAGAATTTACTCTGAATTTACTATTATGTGGTTGTTTATGTAAGAATTTACTCTTTGAATTTACCATTATGCACTTGTTTACATGAGAATTTACTCTTTGAATTTACCATTATGCACTTGTTTATGTGACAATTTACTCTTTGAATTTACTAATATGTGCATGCCAGACAGGGCTGAACTGTTAAATATACTTATCAAGGTATACAGCAGCATCAGTATGAGGGAATCTGTATTGTCTGTTTGGTAAGGAACTAATGAGAAGCCAACTTTGGGAAAAATCTTAATATAGTGGGATTGATATAGAACGTAAACCAGAGAAAATCACTCCTAAATGATCAGACATCACCAGGAAGGGAGTGACATCATGAGTATGCAAGCTGAGGTAATATTAACAAGAACAGGGTCAAGAAGGTTTAGAGCAGCAGGTCTGGGCAGGGACTTTTGATACGAGAGTTGGTATTAAGAAAATCAATAAATCTTTGGTAGCATTTGTTGCTGGCTATCTATGTTAACTAACTGATTAAGGGGAGTTGAAATCTCTCAAACCAGTTTGTAGAGTGATGGAATACCTTTAATTTTGACTAAGTATTCCAAAAGGACAAAGACAGAAATCAATAAATATCAATGGTGTGACTGCTAAGTCACTAAGACCTCATCTACTTCCAGTCCCTGAGGCTCAGGAAGAATTCCACTGAACATAGCATACATGTTGTTCTAAGCATTGTAACTATTTTACTCATTTGTAAGTCTTAATGATGCTCAGGATACCTCTTCTAAGACTCCACATGAGAAAGTTACAATGCATATTTTAACATAACCACTCATTTGCTGTCTGTCCAAGAATATAGTGGTGTAAGAAAATGGGGCAGAGAATGCCAGAATTTGTGGCTGGTATTCCCCTGCAGAAAATAGGATATTAAGATGACTAAGCCAAAAGAGCAGGAGGAGAACACTCATCCATTGTGACCATGTTGATTGGCTCCATGTCAAGAACCTGGTTCCAAATAGTGTCTGTCTTTTTACATAAGGACCATGTGTTTCATGAGTACAGTACAGTATGAATAGTTATTTACATTATGCTATGCATCGGGCTAATCACTGCAAATCCTTTATGCTGACATGGTGTTTACAATACTGATGTTAACGTGAAATGTATGCATCATATTGTGATAAAACAATCATTACTGTATAATGCATATCAGTGTAAGGAATTTACACATATTTATGTTTAGGGACACATACCAGTAGTCCTATTGCATATTTTGCAAGCCATGTGTCTACTTTTGTAGAAGCTGTAACTTTCATTGGAAGCACAGTACAGAGAGAACAATGTGCCATGGATATTTAAAAACAGCATCTAAAACTATTTGTAACCATGTTTAGTATATGTCACCATATTTTAAAATTTTACTATGTTGTACAGCTGTTTTACATCTGTTTTCTTCTTGTCTTGTGTCCTTAACTGAACTAATGTCTATATTTAAACGCTATGTTTTTTAACTGTATAATGCAAATAATAATTAATGTGGAGCTTTTCTCCCCGGGCCTCTGCTGAAAATGTACCTGTGTCCAGTCGGAATCTCCCGGTCAACAAATGTAAATAAATAAAATAAATAATCAAAATGTGATATTGCAGCTTCTTTAAGTGGAGATCATAGCAAATATCAGGGAAAAAAGATGCAAATCATCCTCTGGGTTTCTTAGGTCAAACTGCATACCTGCGGTGGTGCAAACTATTGTAATTATTTAGAAATTAAATTGTGTCCACCTTGCTGCCATGGTTTTCTTTTCTTTGCTAGTCTTCCTTGTGTCACAGTGCGCTTATGGATTCAACCCACTTCCTGCTTTAACTACTTCCGTTTGCACTGCTGGCAGAGAGATTTGTTGCCTTTAGCTCAACCTTTATTTCATGAGAGGTTTACCAAAGTACTTTTAGTTCACTTTTTCTACTAGCTGAAAGGCAATTAAAGAAGTAAAAGTGGTAAATTACATGTTAGTAGGATCCACTGCATGCAGGATTGCACGCACACACACACACACACACACACACACACACACACACACACACACGCACACACTTTTCTATGAATATTGCAAAAATTGTAAGGTATGCATATTTCAAAACTGAAAATGTTCCAAAATTATTTTCTGTTACAAGGGTAAGGCTTGTACAAGCCAGCAGAATGATGGGGTGTTGTTTCCCATCTCCTTATGTTGTAAGAGTGGCAACTGCACTTGAGGATCAAAAGTTAGTGGGCTGTTGCTGTTTTTCAATTTTTGATGTAGTTTACTATTAAATTATTTTATAGTACATCCACTGGAATAGTCAAAGAGCATAGACACACACATTCACAAACTAATTTGTAAAGTACAGTACAAAGGCACAAGAGCTGTAGAAACAAAAACTATAAACCAAGTGTTAGTGTACATCTCCCAAAAAGAACTTTGACCAAATTGGTAAGCACATCTCAAAATTGCCATTGGAAAAAAAAAAAACCTGTAATGAAGTATGCAAGTTTTTCCCTCGGTACTAAAAAGGAACTGAATGAAAGATAAAGTGGTCTGATTTCATGCAGATATTTTTGTGACAGACAAAAAAAGTATGAAAGAGAAAAATCACATCAGCTCAAATGACTGCAAATGGTAGATTACAGGAAGAAGCACTCGTGGAGGTGCATGACCTCATGTTAATAAGGTCCATCATGACACACTCTACAATAAAAATAGCACAATGTGATGCTTTCATACCATAATTTTTTTTGGTTATTTTTATTATGAAACTGAATTAATCGGTGATTAAGCCTGAGGTCACAGTTGACAGTCACTGCAGTTTATGAATTATCATGCCTTATGAAAATAAAACACATACTTTAGTTCTGTTTCATAAAATAAATGCAACATTTTGTCACATTTATGGCTAAAAATATATTAGTTTTATTCCTAGTACTGTATGTAGCCTTGCTTAGTAATCCATTTATTACACTATTCATGACTTGGAATGGGAACATTTATTATAGAGTTTATCATTTAAACATTTAGAAATCCTTAGCTTAACTAATGTAAAATGCCTGTCAAAGTAAGAGCAAATGCTTTTTTTTACAGGGGTGACCCAGGAGCAGAAGGAGGCTAAGTGACTCAGGGTCATTTATTAGAGGAGACTGCTGTAATCAACAAGCCAGCCTGCAGTTCGACCCTAAAATTTGCTAAGTTACTAAGATAATTAATATTGGTTCCCAGTTTATTCCATACGTGAATGCATTTACTTATTTAATTGCTGTACTGCCCCATTAAGGCTGTGAATGCATGATAGGATAAAAAAAAAGAAAAAAAAAGACACTGATGAAACCAAGATGCCATGAAAAACATCAAATGGTGTAATTTTCCCATCAGTCAAACTCAGCCGAAATTATATAATCACAGGAAATAATATCAAATGAAAGTAAAAAATGAGACCGCAGTAGGAACAGATAGGGCAGAGCTGTCAGGAGTCGTCTGAAACAGTAGATGAAGAATCTGAGCTGAGGATTGTTGGAAAAAGAGCTGCCCAGTGTTTGACCTCATTAGTCAGGG
>NC_056731.1:714988246-715010225 GCF_019279795.1 Protopterus annectens
ACAAACACACTGAATATTCATACTAATATTCAATGTTCCATTCATCACTTCTGAGATTCCTGCATGCAGGAACCTGATGGCCAACCCACCTTCAAGAGTATTACCACCCTCCTGGCTTCAAACAGCTCTGTCCTACTCTCGCAATGGGATGTTGGTATGTTGCTGCATTTGTATGCTGTACATAGCTTTGTCAGTCTAAATGTCAGCCTTCTTCCAACGAATTTGGGTAAGTTCACTAAAGAGAACTTTTCTTACCTTGATTTTTTTTATGAAAGTGGAAGCCATTTGTTCCTGATGGTGGTATTTTATTAAAGTGTTATTTTGGGCGTGATTCTGAGGTGTTTCAGAAAAGGAATAATTGCATTTAGTGTGACAAACAAATTCTGCATAAAGATTTTCACAGCCTGTATATTTCTTGTGTAGGCCCACAGTATGATGTGGATGTCTGCATTGACAGGATTTATCCCTACATTCTGCAGAAGTACTTGGTCTCTCTCTGTCTGTAACAACATTGCACAAAAAAAGATAGACAAATGGTCCTATACCACCATGGATTGACCAAGACCTGCAAGTATTCTGATAAGCAGTGGCAGTCTGTGAGCCTGAGAGTTTCCATATTTCTGGCAACACTGGGACTAGAGGGGTGATTTTATATGCCCTATCCTTTGAGTCTGTGTCTGGCAAGGCCTCTGGTGCAACTCCTCTGGAGGCTGTCACAGTATCAGCTTTAGGGCATGTCCTCTGTTGCTGAAACCTCTGCAGCAATTAGTAAGTGTGATCTGTTCGATAGCTTTTCTACTCTGAAGATTAGATCAAGGGCCATAGCATTCACCAATGAACTGAGGCCCCTGTTGGTGGCCACCACTGAGACACTGAGGTCCAAAACGCCAAAGCGAAGCCATCATGAATAAGATAGCCTCAGCCTTGGCCAAATGTATCCTTATACCACCTGCTGTTCAGACCTCTTCCAGACATATTTCAGCTAGCTCAGAACTTCATCAGATTTCTAAAAGCCAAACGGCCAGCACTGGACATTCCTGAGGTACTAGGTGTTACTGCTAAGAAACAGAAGAATGAATAAGCCTTAGAAGAATATTTGGATAACCCAGATTCTGAGTCAGATAAGATGGCAAATGTAGGCCAGATTTTTCCTTTCTATATGAATTTGACATGAAGGACATTCTGTCTGTCACACCACCAGAGGATCCTTAATTTGGAGATATTATTCATAAGAGAAAAGGAAGAATTCCACTATGATGTCAGGAAGTATTCTGAGGCCCAGATGAGGTGTAGAACACTTGTGGGCCACCAAAAAGTTAACCAGTTCCTGTTTCTCTAATAAAAGACTTCCAGAAAGTTGCATTCATGAGTGCATTACTGGAGTCAGAATATTGTTTCTATGGGCCTTGCTAAACACAGAAGCAAAAACCTTCATTTTCCTTAGCTTAATCCCTCTTCTAGGGAGGGAGGGGGAGCAGCCTGCATCACAGCAGGTGCCACAGTGCTTTCCTATTCAGCAACTGCATACTGTCTTGCACTTGCTCACCGAAGCCTATTGGTCAATATCCTAGTGAACCATACACACACACACCAAGTCAAGTCCAGTGATCTTTCCTCCCAAAGGGTTGTTACAGCACATGAGCTACTGTGCTGTCTCCCGACAAGACACGCAAGCCCATTCCACCTGCCAACTTCATTAAGCACCTGAGCCACTAATAGAACTCTGGTTGCTTGGGCCATACTCAGGGCATTATCCCTGTGTAACACTGGACTAGCATATTTGCAAACGTAGTTCTGGGAAAATAATAAAATTTTATGAGGAAAGTAGTTGTGTCATGTGTTAGAATGTGAAATAGGTAAGTGAATTCTTATGGCTATTGTTATCGTGGAAGAAATGAGCATAACCGTTTTTACAGAGTGGGTATTGTCTTTGATTTAAATATTGAATAGAAGAAAAGGTGGGGAAGAGGACCAAATGAAAGGGCGAGCATCTGTAAGTTTATTGATGTAGACCAGGAGTGTGTTTTTGACACAAGATCTAAACTGTGCTAAAACTTGTCAGTACAGTGGGGCTTCCAAGATGGCTGCACAATGATCATCAGCTTAATTTCAGCTCTCCCAGTGTGACAAGAGAAACTGAAAGATAAGGGCCAATAATTCCTCCACCTTTAATAAAATTCAGTTACTTCTAGTAAGTACACTACTTTGTTGCCAGCAAAGACTAAACTTAGAGCTTATAGAAAACCAACTAGAAAAGGTGAAGAAAAAACACTGACTGGGAAGAATCCTGCAGCTATTTAGTAAAAAGCAGTTCAAGCTTTAGCTTTTGTAGAAGAGATGGCTTCCAGTAATTTAGAGGAAACAAATCAAATTAATTCAGAGCTGATCAAAATAAAAAACATTATAGTATATCAACTGAAATGACAAAAGGCTGGAAAAATGAAATAAGCTTTAAGCAGCTATTCAGATAAACTGATACAACTGCTATATAACATATGAACATATGCTGCCCGGTTAAAGAAACTCCAGCTCTACTCAGTGGCATACCGCCTGCTCAGAGGCGATCTGTGCCTGATGTATAAAGCTATGTCCATCCCGGAATTAATGGACATGCTGCACCTCAGAAAATCCAAATCCCATCGAGCTACGCGCTCGAGAGACTTGAACCTCAGCACTGAAATAAATAGGATATGCTGGAGGGACAGATTCATAACTCAGAGGCTCCCTTCACTCCGGAATAAAATCCCAGTCCAGGTTAGGCAGAGTCCCTCATTGACTGTCTTCAAGAGGAATCTTGAGTGGATGGGAGATCGTAGGTTTACCCTGGGTATCACTTCTGTGTCACTGTTAGACAGAGGCACAGTATACTAACCTCGAAAAAGGGCATAGCAAAATTAATTTAAAATGGGTGGCAAAAGCCAAACACACTCTGGCTAGGCTTATAAATGCCCTAGGGCAGATAGCCTAGTATGAACCTATGAACTGCAAAAATCAGAAGTAAAAATGATGAAAAAGTTGGGTGAGTATTAGACTTCTCAAGCAGAGCAGTTTCAAAAAATGGTAGAATTAGAGGACAGAGCATTCAGAGAATACCTGAGATTTTTTGCTGTACCAGAGAAACTGGAAGGAACAGTTTTTTTTAACTAACTTTATTAAAGTAAAAATAAGCAACTAGACTGAAATTCCACAGCAGGGTTTGATAATTGACAGGGTACAATGAATATATACTGCAAACCTGGCCATGAGAAGTCAGCCAAGACCTGTATTTATAAAGATGTTATCATACCAGCAGAAAAAGTTCATTCTGCCAAAACTGTGGCAGAAGGGCAAAGTGCTTGTGAAAAAATGACTTGCTGTACATCAGGCAGAAGTGAAGCAAATTTATTCCAGCAGTCAGGGAGAGGCAGGTGTAAAATTCAAGTTGCTGTATTTATCTATCTTCAGAATATGTTTTGCTGGAGGATCAATAACTTTTTTTTGTGATGCAGAGCAGGCGAAGGAGAAAATACAAAAGTTTGTCAAACAAAAAGTTAGACATTAAACAGTAGGGGGACACTGTGTCTTATTTTTTGACAGTAAAGCTCTTAGAGAGACTTTAAAAACCTTTAGAGACCAAAAATAAAAACAAAGGAATTGACGAGAGGAATCAGGAGTAAACTAGTCTGGTGTTGTGAGATGGAGATGAATAGAAAGAAGACCGATACCACTAAAACTAATGAATAAATGTGAGAGTTTAAAAATCACATTTATGAACTGTCTTTACAAGACAGTGTCTGAGAAGGATTGGAATTTTGTTGACTTTGTTAAACTTGTGGGTGGACTGAAAAGCATATACTCCACTTCATGTCATTAATGTTTAGAAGGACACGTAAAATAAAATAAAAGTAAGTATAATTAAAATAATTTTAGTTTATAACGTATTTGTGAAAAACATGTCATGATATAAGTTGCATGTTACATAGTAAAGTATTTGCATAGTATGTACTGTGTGGTGTCACAAATGAGGGAGGTGAGGGTGAGTCTTTTTAGTGATGTATTTGATAAAGATGGTAAAGTATTTTTTTTTTGTTTAAGAAATTTAGGCACTATAATGTAAAAAGAGAAGAAAGGCTGGGAAAAAAGCATGTATAAGTTAGTATGCTGTAATCTTGGGCTGTTGGGGAGGGGAATGTGGTGTAAAATGCAATGATTATCATATATGTAGAGTTGAGATATTCTTGCCTACTTTGACATAGGTGAATGCCTGGATTTATGCCCATTGCTTAGTCTAAAACAATTTTTTTGTGTGTAAGCATGTGGGTTCGAAAAATAAGAAAACATAGTGACTGCATTGTCTTTCCTTTAGCAAATAAATATTTCAGTGTGAGTTGAGAAGCCTGCAGCTGAGGGCAGTTGTATATACTATTTTTATGTTACCATGAAGACAAGCTGATTACAGGTACATGCAATAAGTCTTGAGAGTTCTAAGCATTGAGAGAAATATAAAATTAAAAGCTACAAAGGCAAGCAGCTCAGTAAGAAAGTGAATAAGAGACAGCAGCTTCTCGGGCAGTCTGAATACTTCAGTTCATTTACTAGAACAGTTTTATTTAAAGATAACCAGCATACTTTTCCTTAAGGCTAAAGTTAATGTTTTTTTGGAAGCATACAATCTGTTTTTCACATCTGGGAGGGGAATAGAGATAAGAAAAGAACAGACGCAAGTAGTGTAAGTGGGAGCATAGGTTATAAAGTGCACTTTAGCAACCATAAATTTAGGTTACGTTAGGTAATGCCTGAGGGTGCAGTGGTTAAGTTGGGACAGTTGTTCATATCAGGATGGTTAAACTTAATTATTTGAATATGTACATAGTTTTATGTGATTGCTTTAAGATAATAGTTTATGGGGGTGTTCTGGGGTGAATTTGTTTCTTTGTTTTTTGAGAGTTTTCATTAAAACAAAAAGTTTTGAAAAATGTGACATAGGTCATAATTTCGAATGGAGATGACAAACAACTGCTTAAAAGATTAACGTGCTAAACATTAGTGGGTGCATGTAACATGAAAGTTGGAAATACACATAAGTTGTCATATGTAATAGGTGGAAATAACTTCTATTCCATATTATTTTAAAACATAAATAGCCTCACAGGTATAGACAAAAAGATAAGAGTATTGAATTATACTAAGTAATGCAGAGTGCAAATAGCAGTGCTGCAGGGGACACATGGAAAGAAATGAGCATGTGAATTTGATAATGAATTTCTAGATGGATATTCAACAGAATATCAGGGGAAAAAGGAAAAGTGGGGGTAATTGCTGTAGGATCTCCTATAGTGATAGAAGAGGAAAAAAAGATAATAGATTTCTGGCTGTTTGGGGCTACTACAATGGAGGAGGATTATGCTGGCATACATTTATATTCCATCAAAAAAATGTTATTATGGAATTTAAAACATTTGGGGAGAAATAATCTGCTTTCAGTAGGGAATATTACATATAGTTGAAGACTGGAAGCTGATGTGCAACCGTAAGAATGTATTTGGGGGACCTGGAAGGGAAAACATAATTAAAGAGGGTAGATTTATGAAGATCATGAAAATATTTGGTATGGAAGATGTGAATTCCGATGATGGAACTTGGAGAGAATTTACATATTACTCCCCAGGGTACAATAATTGGGCTAGACTAGACAGAAATTTTATTTCACAAGAGAATATGCATTTAACTGAAAGCTTTGACACATATCCAATAACTGCCAGATCGTGCTTCGATAATAAATGCAGAGTAATGAAGTAAAAATGAGAAAATGGCACTTCTCCATCTACTTGTTAAAAAGAGAGGAATTTAAGGAATGGGTAGTGGAAATTACTTGAAAGTTATTATGGAAGATAGATATTTCTTCAGACGTTATGGTTAGTGAGTGGTATAAAATGAAACTGGAATTTAAGATGGAGTAGAAATAAAAGAACAGAAGCAACACAAAAAACACTATTCATAAGACCCATCATTGAGCACAATGCCTCCTTTGGTATGTACCTAACCAGACATATCCAACAATTGTAACGTCACAGAGGTTCCTTACTAAAATAATACAGGGCTTAAGTAAAATGTTCTGTGAAGACTGCCTCAAGGCTCTATCCCTGTATTCTGCCTCTTACAGGCTTGAGGAGAGATCTATGCCTGACATACAGGGCATTTTTAGACCCCCACTCTGGACCCCCTGGCAAAACTAGCAGCACCAGAATTATCAGTTCTAAAGACTTGAACCTTACCTGTGATATAAATAGAACCTGCTGGAGAGAGTGGTATGCATCCCAGAGATTGCCAGTCTCTGAAACAGGCCCCCCATTCATGTGAAGCAGAGTTCTTCCCTAACCCAATTCAGTTGCAACCTGGACAGTTGGATGGGGGAACAGGAAATTTATCCCTGGTTTGATACCTGTCTCTAATGGACACAGAAACCTGTAAATGTTTCATCTCCCAAGCCCCTGCTTACACTTATCAAGGGTATCAGAACTTGTCAGAGATTTGGGATGCATGGCTAGGCTTAAAAAGGCCCTTGAGATTGTTAGCCTAGTAAACACCTATGAACCTATGACTCTATAAGAGAAGCTCCTCCTCCTGTTTCAGTTTGTCAAAATCATGTTCGTGAGAGACTTGCACAGCAGAGGAATTTTACAAGCTACTGGGATAAGTGGATTCTTGCTTACCAGTGGTGTCTCTATTGAGGAACTTTATAAAAACTGTAGTAGTACATCAAAAAAGACTGTCAACACTCCCAGTCTCTGGGGCTACCATTCTTCTGTTCTATATCAAAAAAAGATATTATGGTGGAAAAGCTAGGTACATAGCAATCCATGGGTACTGAGAAGATTGGGGAAAGATGGGTGAAGGCTGCCAGCCTAGTCAAATAAAATTTGATACATAATTCTATCAATTCTGTCATTTGTACATATAAATGTAAAATACAGGCTTGTGTTTTTAAATGAAAGAAAACACTGTAAAATGTGAACTTCAAGATTGTTGCAACATTGCCATCTGCTGTAAGGAAAATTAAGTCAAGCATTTCAAATGTTCTTTTGAAGTTAAAACTATTTTTGTATACCCTTTTGATCTAAATAGTGGTGCTGAAGTGGCTGGCTGAACACATTCGTTCCATTATCTTAAATTAAGGAATAATTGCTAGAGTGTACATGTGAAATGTCTTTTATTGTTGTAGTTTCCTGCGCAGGTATTGCTAAATAATGCAGTTTGTTGGCCTGGGAACTCCAGACTGTGTCAAAATTATGTAATGTGTATACTGGGAAAACCTAAGGGCCAGATTCACGAAGGCTTGCACGGAGTCTAAGAGTAGAGTAAGACTCCATGCAGCCAACATGTCTTCCGAGTGATCCAGGATGCAGGGCGTGTAAGAGAGCTCCTAAAACTCCTCTTACACGGACAGGGCTAGGATATGCAAATTACCTCATTTGCTAAAAGGCATGCAAATGAGGTAAAATTGCGATTCAGGAAACCCTAACCTGTCCGAGTAAGAGTAGTGTTATTTGCAGAAATGTACTCAGTTGACAATTGAGTACGGTTCTGCAAATAGCAAAACGGAGCCGTGACAGCTCGAAAAAAAGGATGCATCCAGTCGAGGAAGCATGCCTATGGCCATTGGCAATGTCCACTGATGCAAATTTAAAATAAAATATTTTTTTTTGTTTCCCGATCGCCGATGTTTAAGCGCAGCACCGCACAAACGCGGTGTGCTCTAAAAACAAGAAAACCAATAATTAAAATCCATACATGTGGATTTTATATTAATCCCTAATATACAGTGCAAGGGAATGGCAGTCCAAAGACAACATGGCTACCAGTAGAGGTTGCTAAGGGGGGGAAGCTCAGTCTAAGAGATGTAACCAAGCATTAGTTGGCAATCCTATGCAAATGAGGGTAAGGATAGTGAATCCCAAGTTTAGATAGCAAAAGAGCACAGTCAGTGTAGTGTAGGAGTAGGATAAGGGGTGTAACAGAGTAGAAGATAAGTGACATCATAAGGGGGTATGTCTGAGAGAAGTGAAGCTCATTGGAGTAGAGTGGCATGTGTCTGCTGTCAGATACTAATCACTGGAAGAGGTGTGTCAATAGGTACCCTACCTAAAGGCAAGAATTTGAAGGTGTATGCCGTGAACAACACCAAAGTTTCTTGTAGAAATGCCTGCAACGTGTATGCGCCTGTAAAACCGAGTAAGCCTGTGTGCACTCGTGTGCGCCTGTGTGCACCCGTTTAAGCCGGAGTAAGCAAGTGTAAGGATGTTGAAACCCGTGTAAGAGCATTTGCGCCTGTGTGCACACGTGTTAGCAAGAATAAGCAAGTTGTAATCCGTGTAAGCATGTGTGCGCGCGTGTGAGCTGGTGTGCACGTGTTTGCGCTTGTGTGTGTGTGGCGCTGCCCCCCTGAGGAAACAAAGGGAAAAGTAAGCACAACAAATAGCAGGAAGTTAACCAGGGAGTACTAGCAGAGCTAGCAGGTGAAAACCATCAGAATCAGGCAATTACACAGGCAGTACACTAGCCCAGCCCAGCACTTAAAACACAGCAAACAACTTTCCAGTATGTTTTTCTCAGAGACACTGCAACACTGCAGTAAGCTAATACAAGTGAAAACTGAAAAAACTTTACTGAGACAAAGAAATGTTAGGGGCTGCTATTGATGTTATAAGGCAACATATGCAACATGCTGAGGGTGGTGAAAATGCAAATGTTGCTGAGCAACTCACAGTGAGGAGACGGAGAAGAGTGTACAGGCCTAGGGTAACCTACCAGGGGCTACATGAGCTGGAGATAGTGGAGCGCTATAGAGTGAACAGAGACCTTATGCAGCAAATTGTTGAGCTGTGCAGGCCACGCCACACACACACACAACCAACAGAGGGGAACCCATCCCAGTGGAAACCAAGGTATGTGTTGGCCTAGGAATACTAGCAACAGGTACCTTCCAGAGACCAACTGGCGATATGATGGGGATTTCACAGGCATCAGCATCCAGGGTACTGCACCAGTTCCTGAATGCCATGTCAGCACATGTCGGTGATCATGTATATTTCCCCAATTCCCGTGAGGTATTGGCCAGCAATATGCGTCTCTTCCAGCAAATAGCGGAATACCCTGAGGTAGTGGGTGCAATAGACTGCATGCACATTTGTATCAAAGCACCAGCTGGTGAGCAGGGTAGGGTCTACTATAACTGCAAGGGTTATCCCTCCATCAACTGCCAGGTCGTGTGTGATGCCCAGGGCATAATAATGAATGTGTGTGCTGGCTGCCCTGGAAGCTACCATGACTCCCATATCTGGCATCTGACACAGCTGTACCAGACATTTGCCAATGGGGACATCCCTCATGGTCACCTAGTGGGGGATGCTGGATATGCACTTGAGCCGTGGCTGATGACATCCATCAGAAATGCACACACACCTGAACAGGAACGACATAATGAGGCACACGCACAAACACAAAATGTAATCGAGCGTGTGTTTGGGCTACTCAAGTCATGGTTCCGGTGCCTGGACACATCTGGTGGAGCCTTGCAGTACTCACCAACTACATGTACCCAAATAGTCATGGTATGTGCTATGCTACACAATATGATCCTGCAAAAACAGCTGCAGCAGGAGCAGCATAGGGCCGGGCACAACAGCCCCCTACCATTGCCTAGGCCATCACAGGCAGAGCGTGACTCAGAGAAGGAACAACCTGAGCCTGCCCCAGTAGGCAGAAGGAGGCGTTCCCAGTATGCTTTGGCCTTGGCAAAGAGGCAATGCATAGCATATACACTGGCTCAGTAGGAACCCTGGAAATGATACCTCTGTCCGACTCGCACATATAGTAGAAGGGATGCCTAACTTGACACTACCTGTTAACAAACATGTATAGGGAGTGTAAAATGTGCATCCGACATAGGCAGCCATACAGCACCACCTGAGGCATGATTGCTATGTGTTAAGCAGTATAAAGCATTGCTAAACAGCTCTCACCACTATTTAGTATATGTAAACAAAATTGCACACACTAAGTAGCACAACTACAGGCAATGTTGAGCAATATTGGGCACTGTTGGTCAACATTGATGAATGTTGTGCAAGTCTGGTCAAATTTGGGCATAGTTCAGCAAAAGCAGGTAAACATGTTCATATTTGCTTTATTTTTCTTGAAACAGTCTGTTCTGCCATGTATGAAAATATGAAGCAGTGACAGTCCTCGAACCCAGGATACAGTGCACTATAGTCATAGTACAGAACAACTAAACCATGACAGTATGTCAATGGTCAGCTTGTATGAAAAAAATGTTGATAAGTCTATGCAAAGTATCTCATGGAAACCTTGCGGGCATAGCATAATCCCTGTCAAGTTATGACGCAAAGGTGAGGTGTGCAGTAAGAATAAAACCTGATATTCAACACACATATAGTATAAATGTTAATATTGGTAATGTTCACACACACCAACAAATGTAGTGGACCTCAGACAGCAACATACTGCAAGGTCACACTGGGCATGCTCACACACTTGAATATGAGACAAATGTCAGGCAATAAAACACTGAAAGTCTGAACTGGGCATGCTCATACACTTAGGGCATGTCTGAGTGCAGCAGTGGGCCACACATATCCGTAAGTTGCATGTGTCAACCCAGGAACCACGCAGTATTCATCAGTCTGCCATGTGCACCCAGTTATATGACATCAGACACATATATAATATAGTGAAACCCTGTCATAATCAAATATGTTATGCAGATACTTAGGTTGTTCATAGAAGGTGGGAAAGCAAAGAAGAAACAAAACCTGCAATCAGTACCATCACTGAACAATGTGCATCCCGAACATTATCATAGGTTCAGAGGTTGACGCTAGGCTATCTGCCCTAGGGTATGTATAAGCCTAGCCACAGTGTGTTTGGCTTTTGCAACCCTGCTAGATTAGTAGACTGTGCCTGTGAATAGTAGGTCACACAGGATATCCCACACATGTTCATTTTATTCTGCCTCTGTCTAGCAGGGACCCAGAACATATCCCAGGGCTAAACATACGATCACCCATCCACCTGTCAAGATGTCACCTGTAGGTGGTCATTGTGGGTCTCTGCGTATGTGGGACTGGGATCTCATTCCTGAGTGAGTGGTGCCTCTGGGATGGGAATCTGCCCCTCCAGCATGTCCTATTAACATAAGTGCTGACGTTCCCGTCCCTGGAGCGTGTAGCTGTAAGGGACTTTGATATCCTGAGGTGGAGCCTGTCCATCAATGCTGTGATGGACATGGCTTCAAACAGGCACAGATCGCATCCAAGTAGGCAGTAAGCAACTGAGGAAAGCTGGGGTCACCATAGCCAAACTGCGCATACCACCTGTGTGAGTCCCTAGATCCACTTGGTTAGGTACATTTGTGGATATTAGTTGCTACAGGTGTTGGGTAAGGTACATCCAAAATGGGGCATTGTATCCAAGCATGGGCTTGATGAGTATAGGGGCACAATGACCCCACCTGATCTAGATGTAAACCCTATGGGATAAGGTGGGCTATATAGAAGGTGTGTCCAACAACACTGGCAACGTGAATGTCAAATGTGAGAGTACTAACTATTCATGTCCCCAAATCACAAATCACACACACCGTACGTGATGTATCATCACCTATGTGATAATGTGTGGGCACGTTGTTATTACCAAAGGTGATGACTATGCATCTAATGGAAGGTAGCTGTAGGCCATGGCTCTGGCACCAGTTATCCATCTCTGTGAGACCCTTTTTGAGGATGCTTGTGCCAGCTGGGGAGTCGATTATGGCATGCAGTTTGCAGTCATCTGCGAACATGGTCAGCCATATTCCTCCTGTGTTAGCCAGTACATCTGAGAAATATATACGGAACAAGAGAGGTCCCAGGACTGAGCCCTGTGGGATGCCACATGTAACTGGTGTATAGTCAGACATGGCACCTGCAATACTGACCATGTGGGTGCTATCCATGATCCAGTTAGCAATCCATCTTGTGACATATGTGTAGATACTGAAGCCGGTGAGCTTATGTATAATGGCCGAGTGGGGTATTGTGTTGACCTGTTGTGCGAGCTCCAGATAGGCTGTGTGGACAACCCTCTGTACCTCTATGGACCTGTTAACTGTTTAAAGACATCA
The DNA here is from genome assembly GCF_019279795.1 of Protopterus annectens. Lineage (NCBI taxonomy): Eukaryota > Metazoa > Chordata > Ceratodontiformes > Protopteridae > Protopterus > Protopterus annectens. The sequence continues at coordinate 715,000,407 of NC_056731.1, forward strand.
AACAGGTGCAAGAGGCAAGATCTGCCTACAGCAAAGCCAAATTGTGTAGGATCCAGTGTCTGTAGGTTCACAATGTCTATGTGTGTGTTTCATGACTTTACGCTCCATAGCTTAGCAGACCAGGATAGTTAGGCATATAGTGCGATATTACCCAGAGTCTCTTGTGGCACCACCACTGTGGAGCAGGAACACTGTTGCTGTACGCCATTCTTTGGGTACATATCCTGTAGTAACTCTGATATTGAACAGTGACATAATGTGAGGGTGAAGTTCGTCATGAATCTCATGTATGCCACAGGCTGGGACACCGTCTGGTCCCATTGATGCTGTGTTGTCTGCTATGGAGAGGGCAGCACTCACCTGTTCATCTGTGATGTCAGGGAGACTGCACACTGTTGGGATGGACATGTGCACTGCAGGGGGGATGGTGGGGAAACATTTCCACTGAACCCGTTTGCCAGGATGTTTGCAATGTCAGTGGGTTCATTGTATGTTTTGTCATTATGCAGTAATTCACAGCATATCTGTGAGTTCCCACCCAGGTCCCTGACATAACTAAAGAAAGCCTTGTGATTGTCCATAGTGTTTGTTGCAAGTGTCCGCTAGAAGTGGCTCTTTGATGAATCAACAAGTGATCATAGCTATTCCATAGTACTGATCAGAGATGCCTTCCTGATTGGGATTGTGCTCTATCATGTAGTAGCCTCCTCTTGTCCTTGTATAGTTCATTAATGGCTGTGGTCCACCAGACAGGTCCCCTGCCTTTGGAGGAGTGAGTCTTGTAGTTATCTGGGATAGCACGATCCATGCATTCCAGTAGTTGTCCATAGAATGGGTTTGTAAAGGATTAAGTGGTCTGAGCCATAATTAACACTGTCCTAGGGTCTTTGATGGATACCACCTTGGTTTGTATAAGTGTGACGTTTGCTTATGAGAAGTACTGCACTGAGATCACCTAGGATGTGTGTGTGTATGGGATATATATGTCCAGTGAGATGAATGTATGTTCTGACCTTAACAATGAGGGTGTACCTCTGGTGTGGAACAGAGTCCCCATGTTGGTGATGATCAGGTACCATATGTTTTAACCCCCTATGGTTGTGGTGACCAGTTCTGCCATAGCATTTGAGTCTATAAATCCTAGCCACTGTTGTGCGAGGGTGTCTGTGCTTTAGTATTCCCAGTTAATGTTTGTGTATTTGAAGTCACACAATATAATGGTGTTTGGAGAGACTTTCACATTCCCCAGTGTTCCCAGGAATACTGAGTGTTGTTCCCGAGTTTGGGAGTGTGGTCTGTAGCAGTCTACAAACTGAAATGCAGTTTGGCCCACTGTCAGTTGCACATGTATGTTCCCCGATGCTTTGTGCAGTGCTACCAACCCGGAGGTGTGTGCATGAATGATGTATATGGATACCCCAACTATTGTTGTTGTCCAGTCCGAGTCTTGGTGTCCAGAAATCATGGTATGAAGTAAAACCTGGTAGTGCTGGTGTGCTTTTTGGAGCCTGAACCAGGTGTCTGTTACTGCACATATATCGACAGTCTCCATACTGATGTGAGTCCTGAGTGCATGCATTCTGAGGGTTAGACATCTGTTGTTGAGCAGCATTACTCTCCATTTCTTTTACCCTGTAACGTCTATGGAGGTTGTTTTGTCTTCTGAGCCTCGCTTCAAACAGCCACTATGGGTGTGACAAGAGCCTTAGCCAGTCTGTGAAAGCTTAGAGGTGACAGGTGCATGGCGTCCATAGCGAATCTACATGGCATGTCGAGCATCTAATCCCAGGCTGACAGACACTGGATCCCCTTTGAATGACACCAATATGTTAGCCAACTGTTAAGTGATCAGTTTGTCTGTATACTGTGACATAATTCTTAGTGAGGGTAAGATGCTACACAAGGTCAGGGTCATACTGGCCGGGGCTACATGATCAGAGAGCTCCTTTATCTCTCTTGTCATGTAGTCTAGGGAGGAACGTCTGAGAGTTTACACACCAGCATGGTCAATGATGGAGCCATATTTGTACTTGCAGTGGACTGACAAGAGTGCATGTGTCATGTGGCAGATCCTGGCACCCGACAAGACAGCACAAAGTGACCTTCTCCTTGTTCAGCCTGGTGAGTGGGACGTCAGTGTGACAGACAATTACAGTCACCTATTACAAGTGTATCAAGTGTGTTGTGTAGGCCTAAGGGCAGTGACTGTGTGGCACACTGACATTGTGAACTATGTGATGTGTGTATAGTTGTGGGTTAGCAGTTGTTTGGATGTCTGCTTTGGATGTCTCTGCTGCTTAGGCAGAGTATATTTAGAGGCTCCGAGTATGTGTGTGTGTGGTAATGTATTTGGTTTGCTGTCGTCATAGGTCCATGTGAGACTGGATTTGTGGTGTGTGTGGCTACCTTCACCAACTGATAGACTGTGCCAATCATGGCTTGGGAGAGCTCAGCCTCCTGTCTGTCTATACAGTTGCATCTCTCACATATATCTTAGTTTGTTGGTAGGAGGACAGGTTTGTCTGTGTACATAAGGCAGTTGTAACAATGCATCAAAATTCCAATATGCACCAGCTGGACTGGAGAGTACACACGAAACCAACCTTTGGACATGCCAGGATATAATGATGACATACACTGTTGACTGATTACAAAGGATCAGTAGTGTGTTAAGTGTGTAAAAGAGTATAACAGGGGTTTAGTGTTCAGGTTTGTCGTTGCTTTGGAAAGATTATCTGCGAAAGAGTACAGACAGAACCATTACACCTGCTTCAGCTATGTCAGAAATAGCAATGTACAGTCATATATGTCCTGAGTCAGGGTCAACTGTACCTGACTGACAATGTCAACATCCTGTCAGACAGGCCCATACATACATACCCACCTCCCACTGACAAAAGACCCTATCATCATACCAGGAGATATCACATGCAGAATGTGTAAACTGCTCCTCTCAAAGCCAAATGAATCCCATCACGTGGATAACATTGTTTCCCCATATGTTTCATAAGTGAACAACAGAACAAACAGACCCTGCATCTGAACAGTCTGTTGAGCCTCACACACTCTACAGGATCTTACACTGTTGAATGTGTTACAGCAACATGTGGCACACCCCACAAGTGTTGGTGCACAACAGACCATGGGAACTATAGTCCTATAAGCCTATGAAGTCCGAACTGCTAAGCCATGGAGTCCATCATGATTGCAGTCAGGAACAGAGCTATTGTAATCCGACAAACACACAACCCAAACGTCTGTGGTATGTTAATGAGCAGATCATGTTCCCCAAACCTGCTAGATTGTTTTCAAGGCAGCCACCCAGGACATATATCACTGAAAGGAGCAACACACGTCCCACATAGACTTTGAATAGCCCTTTATCAACATCACAGACACATGTTGTATCCACAAAACCAACAATCTGTGCATAAATATGTATTGTCATATGAAGGAATGGCAATTTGTCCACAGATGGATCACACAAGCTATGAATTGTGGATTCCTGTTTAAGCTGTTCACACCTGCTGACCCACAAGGTTCATTCCTGGGATTGCATAAAACTAAGTGCACACACATTACCATGTCCAGTCTGATGATGTCAGCATCCTACAAATATAGCAGGAGAATAGAAACCACACAGTAAAGCATATAGCGCATCATGTTAATGCGTATCTCTCTAGTATCATAACATATTTGGGTAGGGGTTTGAATCCTGCAATTGCCGAGTATATGTGTGTGTGTATGTGTATGTGTGTGATTCCCTTTGAGAGGAGTGGCCTTTTTGGAGACTGTGAAAACGCATTAGAAGAGGTGAATTCCTCTTTGCCAGGTGTGATGATGTCAGTATCCCACAAATACAGCTTTGGAAATGAATACTCCCAGTAAAGCATATAGCACGTCATGTTAATGCGCATCTCCCTAGTGTCATAACATAGGTAGAGGTTTGAATCCTTCAAATGCTGAGTGTGAATGTGTGTGTGTGAGATTCCCTTTGAGAGGGGTGGCTTTTTTGGAGACTGTGAAAACACATTAGAATAGGTGAGTACCTCTTTGCCAAGTGTGATGATGTCAGTGTCCCACAAATACAGCAGTGGAAATGAAAACCCTCAGTAAAGCATATAGCGCGTCGTGATAATGCGTTCTTCTTTAGTAACATAATATAGTTAGGTAGGGGTTTGAATCCTGCAATTGCTGAGTGTGTGTATGTGTGTGTGTCTAATCCTATGAGAGGAGTGGCCTTTTTGGAGACTGTGAAAACACATTGAAAGAGGTGAATTTCCCTTTGGCTGGTTTGATGATGTCAATATCCCACAAATACAGCAGTGGAAATGAAAACTCCCAGTAAAGCATATGGCGCATCGTGGTAATGCATATCTGTCTAGTATCATGACATAGGTAGGTAGGGGTTTGAATCCTGCAATTGCTGAGTGTGTGTGTGTGTGTGTGACAGTTGAGCAATGTGTTGTAGGTTTTGCTTTTACTACTGTATGACATATCAGTAAAACAACAGTATGTGTATTGCACACTGCAGGTATCTGTGTGGCAAATACACATATGTACATGTGACCTAAATTGGTAACTGTGTGGCCAAGACACATATGTACATGTGACCTCATTCACTTCATAGGTGTGAAGCCTGTTGTCAACACAACTACATCTGTTACCATTGACGGTTGTTGCTGCTGCTTCTTGGACCGTATCTCACATATGTGTGTGTATGTGACAAGTCCAGCCACTGTAGTGAGCTGTGCCCTAGGTCATCTGTGTCACACACACACACATGACAGTTGTTATAGAATAGTGTACGTGTGGGTGTATGCTTGTGGCATATGACAGACATGTTTAAACACAACACAGTCTGTCAGTAATGGCCATTCATTGTAGGTGTACAACAACTCCATGGATATGCATACAGATCCCTTATTGCTCATGCGATACACTGAGGGACATCAGCATAGCTTTGGAATGTGGATATCAAAGGACAGATGAAATCACATGTGGCTGTTTGTACACATTGGTACCCCTGCTACATGTTGTGTGCTACTACCAATGTGGTACTACCAGAATACTATGTGTAGTAAATGTGGATGACTATGCTATTATTGGCTCATAGCTTCACAACATGGGTTTGTCAACAGGTATCTGTCTGTATGATACCCTTGTGGAGGATAAATGTCTAATCTGGGGAATGCTTTGTAGGCCACTGTATGCATCACCAGATGTGGACGTACATATCCCTAGTGTGTCTGCTTGCACCTGGGATGGACACATGCCAAGCAGGAGTGGTCACGGGAATGTGTGGTGGTCATTACCACTGGTAACTGGTAAAGTACAATACCGGAAAGATTCTAATGCTACTGTGTATCCTACAGCTGTGTGTCAGTTGTCAAGACATCATCTAATGATTGGTTAAAATCAGGCTGTTGAGGTTATGTACACTACCAGAATGCTAACCAATGACCGATAATCACCCACAGCATAGTGTCATACCATGTCATACACACGTGTACCCAAGTTGTGACATGTGTAGTGAAATGCATATTGGACACCAGTAGGAAATATGAAGTATTAACACTGTGTAATACAGGGCATGTCACCCTTCCCATGTGGCCACCATGCACACATGCACCTCCACCATGTTCACAAATGTACACCTTGAAATCTGTACTGCACACATCACACACGTAACATCCAGTCACCGACACATGCTGCCAGTACCACACACATTAGCCAACTGGCACATGTGTGGACAGTCCATGTTTGGAATTAACACTGGTGTAAACAATACTAAATTGATAATCAGTGCTGTGATGCATCATGCCTGCTCAGATACACCTACAAGGATATCATTACACTTTACTGTTCACAACATGCTAACATTGCTACACTGCTAGTAGGTCACCCTGTGCATCAGCACCATGTTATCCTGCTCCTGCATCAATGTCACAGATGACAGGAGGTGGCACAGTTTCATCATATGCACAAGGTGTGTGATAGTTTTTCCAGAGCCCAACAGTGACCCATCCAATCAACGTGTGTGTGTGTGTGTGTGTGTGTGTGTGTGTGTGTGTGTGTGGGACAACAGTACAGTATGGGTCAGTGTTGATGTGTGTGTGTATGTGTTAGCCCTACATGTTGGTAGTATGTGTGTCTGCATGCACACAGTACCCCCTTGTGGCTGCCAAATACGGAAGTTTGTGGGACAGCCGCAGACTGTACCTGCCAGGCTATACAGATCACTGTCTCCGGCCACGGACACAATACCTGTGCCTGGCAGGGGTGACACGGACAGTATCGGCTACTAAGCCAGACTATCATCAGAGGCAGAGGGATTTTGACTGGATCCATGTCCCTGCTGGGACTGGCCAGAGCCACATGCACGTGGTCATCTCAGACGGTCTACAGACAGCCCAGCCACAACATTGCTGGGGCTGGTACTGGCACTACGGGAGTGGCTGGCACTTGGGTGTCGTCTGTGATAACTGCCAGCTGATGATGTTGCTGGCATACGTCCATGTCGATGGCCCAGCCATCCTGCACTGTCCTGGCACATGGACATAACATTGTGGGGGACAACTAGTGTCTCCCCCCAAGTCTATCAATGACATCTGTGTAATTGCAGATGGCACCGGCAAGGTCATGGATACTGTCATTGATCGTGGTGTTATGAGCCCTCTGCACCGTTAGTCCCTGCCTGGTGTACCGTTCCATATGTGCCTGTGCTTGCATCACAGCCTGGAACATACCTGAGGTTGTAAGACCTGTGCGGGCACGCCTGCCAGGGGCATTATGACCAGCGATGCTCCCACGAGAACTCCTGGACATATGCCTATGTGGTACCATTCTGGGTGTCTGGGCATGGCTGCTCTGTGGGGTTGCATGTGCCATAGATACCACACTTTCCTGGTCGATGCCTACTGTATGCTGTTCCTCACCTAAGGCCATTGGTGTTGAGGGATGTAATGGCAATACGTATGTGCGCATAGATGGGGTGGAAAGCTGTGTACTGTCGATTGGTGGACCACCGACAGACCCTGTCAAACATGCCTGTGCCACTACACATGTATCATCATGGTCACTATTTGTGGCAGTGACGTCGGGTTCCCTGCTGCACCCATCCAACAATACCTCAGCACCTGTGAGAGGGAGACAGGAAGCACACTTTACCATCTGTACAGGATGTTCGCACACATGCACACTAATACACTACACATTCAAGTTGACACACACACGCACCAACAGCAATATGGAACATAGTCGTTAGTGGTTGATGGTGGAGTACAGTATCACAAGCCAAAGAGTCCTATCACACATGTCAGCATGCAGGATGTGTGTTGCTCAACAGCATGCAGTGCGAGTGTAGAGAGTCCTTGTTGATAACAGTATACATGTCATTGATGCATGTGTGTTGTTCAATGATTGGCCTCACCCTGGTACACAATGTGTACATGGACACAACATTGCACTGCAAGTCTGAAACACTTTCCAATGTCCTGTGCACCATCACTCATAGATATACAAACCATGGCTGGATGCACACAACTGTCAGGTGTATAACAATGAATGTTATGTGTAGTACTGCAGCTACTGTAACTGGATGTAGTGTAGTACCATGAGCCATCATCAGGCAGCATCATGTGGTCACTCAAGGCCACTAATGCTTGTCACACTGGCAGCTATCTTGCTGTACCTGACCTGCACCACTTAGGCTACATTTAACAGTTCACAGACAGTTGTTACATAGGCATGTCAGGTGTTCAATAGGGAGCATTGCCTAACATGACTGTGTTGTGTGTTGACGCGTGTCACACCACCCCATGATAGGCCTCTACCCTCAGGTATACTATGTGTGCTGTGTTGATGACATATGGGATACTGGAGTATGACCTTACAGCAGGTGTCTACATACGCCGTGTGTATCATATTAACACATACTGCATATGACAAAGTGGTGTATGTTGTGTGCATGTGTATTGACTCTGCCTGTACAATGTCCACTACAGCGTATCCCACTTGTTTGTGATGCTCTGTGTGTTGCATGTGTATCAGTCAGCTACTAGGTTTATATGACTAGTGTGGCACAGTGATCATCATTAGGGACACTACTGTCCACCTGTGTCCCATAGTCTCTTATCACACCTTCGGTGTTGAGTACACTACCACCTATGTGTTAGTTCATGGGTACAGGGCTTTTAACAACAGGGATGGCAATACATGTAAAACATTCAGCTGGAGCGTACATTTGAACATCCACTGGTGTACACATAGATATGCATATCGGCACATATACAGTCTACCTTTCATGGTGGGAATATCAATTATGCAACGGTTGAGGGGGATACAGTCATATAATGATATTGCACAGTCTTGTGCAGAATGCATGGAAGGTGTTCTCAGCCCATATATGTTTAGCAGGACCCCCTATCTGGAAGACTATATACCTAAGAAATCATACCCACGATGTTTGAACAACACGTCATATGCCAGCACTGCTGTCTTGTTTGATGCACACTACAACCTACACACACACACATATATATATATATATATATATATATATATATATATATATATACATACATACACATAACAACCAGCACCAACATATAAATGTCTGCCCTTCACAAACAGTTGCAGTATGTCCCTTGCTCTATGCACATGTTCAGATGCTTATAAATCAGACACACATGTATCTCGACGTATGTGTGTACCATACAGACACAAGGTCCACACTGTTGTAAGTCCATACACCTCATGGATGACCTGTTGGGTCTTGCTGCAACATGGACAGTTGTCACGTGTGCATACAGTAATAGTACAAGGGTATACATAGCTGCCAATGATACATTACTATGCTAGCCTGCTACAGCAGGTGCCAATGCTAAGCTACACATTATGTGACTATCATGCATGTCTTACTCTGTGACATCCAAGTTTATATAGGTGTTTGCAGTACTCCCCCAAACTGCCATTAAACGCAGTACTGTACAGACCATAGATAATATGTTCAGATGTTTGACATGTACTGCTGAGCTACAAATGTCACACTTATGTCCCACTGCACATAGCTACACAACAATTTTTCCATGGCAATACTTGTGCATGGCATCAGTGCATACATACCTACTGCTGCCACATATGCATGTTTCAGAGGGTCTACAGTACTAACCATAAACATCTACTACTGGGCCAGTAACTACAAACTGTTACATACCTGTATGTCCCTTTCAGGTCCGTCTGTGTATGCTTTGATGTTTTTGTTTTTATTAAGTACAGAAATGTACTGTTTGTTTTTTTTTTTTGTCCCGCTTGGAGTTGTTCACTATCTGGAATGTGCAATGTAATGATTGCATGTGGGGATAGCAAGTACTATCTGCTTTTGTAGGTATCTGCACATGTGCATGTGATGCCCTCTGCACCAATTGTTGCCCAGCATTTGGTAAATGCATACAGCCTGCTGAGTGGTAATTGCAGTACTCACTGTCATAGCAACCCAATGCCATAAATTGCTAAGGTATGTAGGCGTAGCCCTTTCAGATTTTCAGAGTGGGGCCCATGCTTGTTTGCTGTGGACACTGTTGTGTAAGTCAGAAGGTTGGTATAGGTCTTATAAATGAAGCTAGAAGTGTAGACAGTGATGTACATGTTGTACTCAGACCTGACTGTTACCACTTCCAGTACTGAGCTATCAGTGTAGAGTTTTACTCACCACTGCAAATGCTTACACAACATTTATGTGAATATGTAGACCTATTACCACTAGTATTCTGAGCTATCAGTGATAGATTTACTGCACACTGACAAATGCTTACTTGG
>NC_056731.1:715010725-715028225 GCF_019279795.1 Protopterus annectens
TTTGGGTTTGCAGTACATACTTCCACCCTCCAACTCTATGTACATTCCTACAAAATATGAACTTGTTTACAGCTACTACACAGACCATTCTTCTTCTCAATCTATCTTATTGCTTGAATTTATTAATGAAAGGAATTAATATTCCCTGAAACACAAACTAAAAATTAAGTCTTCCCCCATACAAACTTCATTCTTTTTATAGGCCCCCATACAGCCATGTTATTGGTGATAAAATACCTAAAAAAGTGGACCCAGTACATTACACCTAGCTCCCTCTTGATCTGAGAAAGGAAACAGATTTAAAATCTACACCAAACCTTCATGCAGTTTATACAAGCTTACTGCTGTAACTGCCACAAAGACAAAGGGTAAAACCCTTCAAATCTCTACCAGTTAAGTTTATGCACATAACCTAAATTAGCAGGTCTATATCACAAAATCTAATGTTGTGAACACATTATACTGGAAGGCCGAACTTCGTAGTTAGAAAGTTGAGAATGTTGAAGCCGCGGAAACCCAAATTCTTTCCCAGGGAAAGAATTCAGTTGGCAGTTTCTGTGGCTTCGGCATTTTCGGACCGGGTCAAGGTAAGTGTACGAACGGGAAGTGACGGACTTTAGGGTTAGGGCGCAGGTCAGGTGAGTGTGTGATAGTGACGGACTTTAGGGTTAGGGCTGGGTTAAGGATAGTGCATAGATAGTAGTGTATGTTAGGTTTAGTGTAGGTTTTGAAGGTATTTGATGTGATTGTGTTATGTGTGTGTTTTTCGGAACAGCAAATTTTTTTCCTGGGAAAACGTTCGCTGTTTTGTAGTGTCGATGTTATCTGAATTCAATCTTCTAAGTTCGAACTTACGGTGTTCGACATTTTGGAAGTTCGATTTAGTGATATAGACCCAAATTAGCTACCCAGTCTTTGATCTCAGTTGAATACCTTACTTGTGATATGTTAAGACTTCAAATTTGTTATTACCGTAAGACTGTGTTGTTTTTCACCTTGTAATACTGTATAGTACTTATGAGAAGCCAAATATACTACACTCAATCTGTTACACTGCATGACAAACAATGTATGTCAAGTTGATTCTGTAAACTGAAGGGATGGAAAGTAAAGCTGTATAAGTAATCTTACCCCAACAATAAATGTTTGAAGGATCACTGCTGCAGTAGTCTTAGCTATATGGGTTATATCCTGCCAAGCGTATAAGAGCTGGACAGCTTCCAAAGCTTCAGGGCACCTTCCACGCACCTAAACTGTCATTCTCAAACTAAGCTGACTAAAAGACAAGTTTGGGCACCAAGCTACTCAGAGCTTTCCTGCCAAGAAAGAAAGGAAAGCTCAGCCTTGAAAGGGCAATGCCAGGAAGAACGAAAAATAAAAACACTGGCATAAACACACCAAAAAACAAGGGGGAGGGAAGGAGTGGTTACTGCAACAGTGATATTATCAACATCTACTGTTATAAGTTTACTTGCAGAACTGTACCATGTTCACTATATTGATCATTGCTGCAGTAGTCTTAGCTATATGGGTAGATTACCCTAGCGTACTACATTTGGGAGCAGGAAGGAGAAGAGTCCAGGTCCTAATAGTCCTTGCAAAGCCTGATCTAGACCTAGAGAAGAAATCAAGCTTATAGTGATTTGCAAAAATATGTACAGTGGACCAAGTTACAGCTTCTAGAATATTTCTAGAATCTAACCCTTTCCAAAAAGCCATATATAAAGCCAAGGCCCTGGTAGAATGGGCCTTGCCCCCTTTCTGGAATGGTTTTGTTGATGAGTACGGCTATTTCCTTTTATAAACAGCTATTTGGAAATGGTCTGTTTTGACAGATATCTTTTCTTTCTACCGTCGCAAGAAATGAATTTATCTGAAGACATTAAATTAATTTCTGTCAAGATGGTACTGGACTAGTCTGTGGACATCCAAATTATGGAGTACCTTTTTCTATCATTTTTGGGGTTCAGGTAAGAAAACAAAGAGACTGATAGTCTGGCTTAAAGTAATCTTGGATATTTCTTTAGGCATAAAGGAAGGAACTAGTTCTCAAACAAACCCCATCTCTGTGGAAAATGAGACAGGGTTGACTCACCATAAGAGCTTGGAACTCAAATACCCTTCTTTCAGATGTCAGAGCAATCAGTAAAACAGTTTTTTATGTTAAGAGCCTCAAATCAGCCAGGTTAGCTTGTTTAAATGGAGTAAGTGTTAGCTTGTCTAACATAAAATTAAGATCCCAAAGAGAGGACACTGGTTTTCTTGAAGGTTTCTTATGCAAAATCCCTTTCAAAAACATTTTGACACGAGACTGCACTGAAAGGGGGGAATCCAAGGACAGACTGCCGAAATGGCCGATAAATGAATGTTGGAGGAGTAAGAAATACCATAGGATAGTAACAAATGCAAATATTGTAATTCCAGAGGAAAAACGATCCCCGAATAGGTGCTGGTTATGTTGTTGGCACCACCTAGAAAACCTTCTTCCATTTGCTAATATATGATTTTCTAGCAGCAGACTTTCTTCCATTTGTATCTGTTCCATGTCCTCACTAAACAGGTGCCAAAAGTGAATTAAAATCCTATCATCCATGCAGTCCATCCTGACTGGTATCAGGGTGTGTCAAACACACCTGATCTTGTGAGAGTAGATCCAGTTTGTGAGGAAGCTTGTGGTAATTGCCCTTGGCCGTTTTCAAAAGAAGGGAGAAATTACACTTGTGCCCCACTTACCATAATTGTAGATGTTTGAGTAGATTAATGTAGTACTGATTCTTGGGTCTTCCTGCCATGCAGAAGCCTGTGGTTGGCCCAATTTTCAGAGTCTTTACATCATCCCTAGCTGATGGACATCCGAAGACTGATATCTGGATGTCAAGGTATAATGATCTTAGACAATAAGATTTTGCAGGAGGGCAGTACCAAAACCTGCTCTAGCCCTGTAAATGTTGCCTAGGTCATACTGATTTGTAAAGGCGTGCACAGAGTCCCATATGGCTGTCTCCAGGATAGCCTGGGTGGGGACTCATTTCAGGAAAGCAGTGGTAGTTGCTCCACAACTTGTGGAGTGGACTTTAATATGCCTAGGTAAATCCTTTCCACTGGCACATTCCAAAAATATTCGAGGAGAAAGAGAAAGTGAGCTTTCCTCGGAGTCTGAAATAGAAACCAAAGGAGAAACCCTGTATCTGTCTCATCATCCCCGTCCAGATTTAGAATCCTGAATTTAATTTTTTAGATGTTTCTATCAGTAAAGATGAACAAGGTTTATTTCAGAGTGAAGTGTTTACCAAACAGTGTAAAAGGAATAACATATTACACAAATCTAGTATGCATCCTAGGCATGTCTCAAAGAATGTTGTTAAATGTCAGTTATTGAGAGAGATGCGTTTACATAGTAAGGATGCGTCAGCTAAGCAAGCTCTTGCTACAAGCTTCAAAGCACTTTATTTCTAGAGGGTATTCTACCTCTGAAGTCGAATATATGAGTAAGTTTGTACTTTCCCAAAGGGACACTATTGCTAAACCTTATTTAGTGAACAGAGCACGTTTCCTGATAATAATTTTAACAGACAGCAACACAACCAGTTATGGTTATTTTTTACTCATTCTAGTGGTACTACAGAAATATGTAATGTTGTTAAGAAACATTGGCCAAGCAAACCCAAAGAGAACAACGTTCCAAAATAGTCACAAATAACCAAAAAATGGAACGAAGAGTCATAAAACAGTGCAGATTTATTCAGCAAGCCAGCAAGAAATATTAAACGCTACACTCAAAAAAAATAAAACATTTTCATCTGAACAATTTCAGACTTCTTCAGATAAAACACAAGTGCTTGACCAAACACTTATATACAATTAAGAAAGCAATTATCCAATTACAATAAAATTAATTTTTAAATGTTCAGTTTCAACATGTTGTGTAACAATGTACATAAAAAACAGTATAACTAACACAAATGTAAAAAGACAAGCATTTAAAAAACAGTTAAGATCAACATATTTAAAAAAATCTTTATTGTAAAGTTATTTTATAATTTGGTGGACCTTAATTTTAATAGTGGTGCCAGGGAAATATGGTCATTAAGACCTGGGAATTTGTTAGCTTCCAGGGTGACTTGCCAAAAGATCTCCCTGTATTCAAGATTAGTTTCCCAGGCTCCACCTCTAGTTTCCTTAGGAACTGAATCAATAACAAAAAATGTAAAGTCGGCCTCTGTAATAGGGCATTTATGGAGTTTTTATTCCTTACATTATTCATGTGTTCATAAATTCTACATTTTAGTTGCCGTTCGGTTTTACCAATGTAGAATCCCCCACAAGACCTACATGTCACCAGGTAAACCAACCCTGAGGAATTACAATTGAAGTAGCCCTTTCCTGTAAGCTGTTTATGTCGGGCAGAAAGGTATAAATCTTCTCCATGGTATATGTAGGAACATTGGTTGCAGGCTCCACACTTAAATGTACCTTTTCGTCTAGAACAAAATACATTAGTTTGGTTTGCCTGCTCTAGTAATTGCTTAATATTTTTACCTTTTCTGAAAACTACTTTGAGGAGTTTGCCTTTGAGATTTCTAGATCTGTGAGTTCTGAAAATCTGGCCCACTCCCTTTCCAACACTTTTTTAATACAGTGGGTGTCCACACTGAAATTTGTAACAAATGCCCAGTTGTATCCTGGCTGTTCAACTTCCAACCCACCTTTCTTCACTGGAGTAAAAAAAACATAACCCAAAATTGGGGAGTATTTATCTACCCTTCCTACCAAAACCTCTCTTTACACCTGCTATATTAACGGTTCAGGATAACCTCTGTCTAAAAACATCCTCTGTAAATTGTCACATTCCCGTTCGAAATCTTCCTCACATGAGGTCATGTGACTGATCCTCACATATTGCCCCTTGATAATACCTTTCTTTTGAACGTGGGGATGGGCACTGGCAAACCTTAGACATGAATTGGAGAATGTCCCTTTCCTATACACAGAGGATGTAAAACCTGAATTTTTTTTCAAGGAAACTTCCAGGTAATTTATACACTCGGTCACCATTTGGTGGGTAAATTTCAGGAATGGGGTAGTTGAAGAAATATATGTCAAACTCATCTAATTTTTCTAGATTGTCAACCCACAACAGGCAGATGTCATCCAAATATCAATTGTATTTTATCCAACAATTGGAGAATGTACTGTGCATAATGTACTTGTGCTCCCAGGCTGATAAAATAATATCAGCATAGGTTGGGGCACAAAGTACAGTTTTGTATCTACCATAAATGTATATGTTCGAGTGTTCACCCTGCTGCAGTCATCACACTTGGGTTAGCCTGCCGTCAGGCAGTCCTGCAGTCGGCCTGAGTTCCAAAGTCTTGGTCCGGCGTCGGTTGCTGTCACTTCTTCCCTGACGTCAGTGCGCCAGGGGTATGTAAGAGGCATCCAACGCCATTTTCTTCAGTTTTTCTTGCCCCAGATGTCAGGTGCCCCCATAGGTAGGCAATAAATATATATATATATATATATATATATATATATATATATATATAGCTATATAAAAAAAAATACATGTAAAAATAAAACAATACCTTCAGGCACAAGCAAATACACCACAGAGGTTGTATAGGATAGAGTGGTATAGATAAGTCCAGCTAGTTCATAGAGTGGATGGAGGGAGAGTAACCTGGACTGCAGCAGGGTGAACACTCGAACATCTACATTTATGGTAGGTACAAAACTGTACTATGTTCATCGTGTTACCCTGCCGCAGTCATCACACTTGGGTTGAATCCCAAAGCTAAGGATGGGTGGTGGAGTTAAACAGGGTAAGAAGAAGCTATTAGGCCCTGCAAAACTGCAGTGGCAAAACCAGCTCTGGTCTTAGAATATAGAGGTAAGTGATAGTGTTTGGTGAAGGTGTGCACTGAACTCCAAGTTGCAGCTTCCAGAATATCCTTGGTTGGCACCCCCCCTGAGAAAGGCTGCTGATTTAGCTGTAGCCCTGGTGGAGTGGGACCTAATGTTAGCAGGTACCAGTTTCCCATGATGCGTGTAGCAGAAACGTAAGCAATGCCGTATCCATTTTGAAATGGTCTGTTTTGAGATAGCTTTTCCTTGTGATCCTGCAGCATAGGCTACAAAGAGCTGGTCAGATTTTCTGAAAGCCTTAGTTTTATCCAAGTAGTAACGTAATTGCCTGCGAATGTCCAAAGAGTGCAGGAGTCTTTCTCTTGTTCTGGGGATTTGGGAAAAAGGTGGGCAAATTAATGGTTTGGTTTAGGGCCACACTGGATACCACCTTTGGCATAAAGGAAGGGTTAGTTCATAGAGAGACTCTGTCTTGATGAAAAATGAGGAAAGGCTCCACTGCCATTAGTGCCTGTAGCTCTGAGACTCTTCTAGCTGAAGTTATTGCAGGGCAGTTTTCCATGAAAGAAATTTTAAATCAGCTGAAAAAGCTGGTTCAAAAGGTGGCAGTGTAAGCTTTTGCAGAACAAAGTTGAGATCCCAAGTAGGTGTTGGTGCTCTCCTGGGCAGTCTTATGTTCTTAGCCCCTCTGAGGTACTGTCTTAGGAGTGGATGTGAATATAAAGGAGGATCCGTGTTGTAATGAGCTGAAATTGCTGAGGCGTGGATCTTAATAGATGAAAAGGAAAGTCCTTTGTGCAACATCTCAGTTAAATATTGTAGAATTTGAGGAATGTTTGGATCAAGGGGATTTTGGACTTTAGCCTGGTTCCATGCGCAAAATCTTTTCCATTTGTCTGAATAGGTTTTCCTGGTGCTGGGCCTCCTGGCCTCCAGAATGACATCCATAACAGCTTTGGATAGAGGTGTTGGCTGGTTGTTTAGGTAATTTGCCATGCAGCCAGGTTTAAAGTCTTGAGCTGGCTGTGTAGAATCTGATTGTCTCGCTGTGTGAGCAGGTGAGGAATTTGTGGTAAAATCCATGGTGGGCCGTGGGCCATGTTCCTTAGAATTGGATACCAGTGCTGGCATGGCCAGTCTGGTGCAATGAGCATCATTTGTGGCCTCTCTAATCTGACTTTCAGCAGTACCTTTGCTAGAAGAGGCAGTGGAGGAAAGGCATACACTGTTAATGTTTTCCAACTGAATGAGAGGGCGTCCACTTTCCAAGCTTGTGGATGGAATGTCCTTGTGCAAAATTTTTGAAGTTGGTAGTTTTGGGGGTTGGCAAACAGATCTATGTCTGGGCATCCCCATTTTTGAGTTATCATTGCAAATACTTGTGGATCTAGTTTCCACTCGTGGGGATCCATGATGTTTCTGCTTAGGTCGTCTGCCAATGTATTTTTCTTTCCTGGCAGGAATTGTGCTTGTAATTGAACCTGGTAAGACAGTGCTGTGTTCCACAAGGTCATGGCTTGCCTGCATAGAGGGTAGGAATATGTGTTCCCTTGCTTGTTTATGTACCACATTACTGTGGTATTGTCCATCTTTATTATTAGTTGTCCTGGGTGTAAGAGGTCCTTGAAAACTGTTAGGGCATTCTCTACTGCTAGCATTTCTTTTTGATTGATATGCAGATGCCTTTGATCTGTAGGCCATTTGTCCTGAATGCACTGTCCTGCCATGTGTGCTCCCCAGGCATAGTCCGATGCATCTGTTGTCATAGTTTGCCTGGCTGAGAGTAAGGCGAAAGGCTGACCCTTGTTGAGGTGACATGCCTGTGCCCACCATAGAAACTCCTGTTGAAGGCAGGGAATGAGTGGTATCATTTTTTGTAATCTGTATCCTTGTGAGACAATGTTTAGGACCCATTTGTCTTTTGTGATGATGTGCCAGTTGTCTGCAAAGAGTGCTAATTTTCCTCCCAAGGGAGCTGCCAAGAGAGATTTGCTTGGTAGTTTGAGGACTGAGTCATTGCGTTTGTCTTCTGCTAGCTTGGGGCCTGTCTTCTCCTCTTTTCTGGGTAGCAGTACCCCATTGCCGAGGTTTACAAGGGCCTTGTGACTGACCTCTGCCCCTTGGGCGTCTGTATTTGCCCCTCTGTGATCTGTCAGAAGCTGGAAAGGACCAGTTTTTTGTTGGCCAATTTCTGCTGAAACGAGGGGGTTGTACCTGTAAAAAATCCTTGACCTTCTGCATAGACTTTGCCTTATCCTCCATTTTCTTTAAAACCTCTTCTGCTTTGACACCAAATAATACATCCTGCTGTAAAGGTGCATCCAATAATTTTGCTTTAACATGATCAGGTAGGGTTTGTTCTTTTAACCAAGCATGTCTACGTATGACAGACCCAGTAAAAGCTGCTCTACAGGAAGCTTCCAATGAATCAAATCCACATTGTAAAGTATGTTTGCCCACCTGTTCAGCTGCATGCAACAGATCCTGCATTTCCTTGAATTCAGACTGTTCAGAATGTGTGCTCATTTTTTGTTTTAATTGAGACATTAGGAATTGCTGATATTTCAGCATGTGAAACTGACAATTTAATGCTCTCATAGCCAGAGTAGCTGAGGTGTATATCTTCTTTCCCCATCTATCTAGGGCTCTGGAATCCCTTTCAGAGGGCACAGGATTTTTAGCCATAGAAGCTTTAGCCCCTTTGGGACCCTGGGAAATTGTTTCTGGGTCAGCCACAGGGCTTTTATAAAGGAATTTGTGTGAGTCAGGTACTCTGTAGTACCTGTCTGGTTTGGCTGGAGCAGGAGGTAGAGAGTCAGGATTTAGACTAGACTCCAAGTAAACATCATCCACAATGTCTAAAACTGGAGGGATAGCAAGTGGTCTGTGCTGGGGTAGTAAAAGGAACTCTCAGAGCCTTTTCTTAGAATCAGAGTAGTCCTGGCCTTCTCAGTGGAAATGTTCCCTCATGGTATGTAAAGTTTCCCCAAAGGAGTAGTCTTCAGGGGGAGATGCTGAGGGAATAGAGTCTTCAGCATCAGAGTCTTCAAAAGGGGGAAAAGTGTAATCCTGTTCCTCAGAAGAATCTGAGGAAATTGAAACCTGGTCAGAGGAAGCATAATCCTCCTCTTGTCTTGGTCTTTTATCTGGAGGGGGATGGGAACCCCTGATTAGGGTAATCAAATCTTCAGCCATCTTAAGCATCTGTTTCTTAGGCATGGGGCCTTGAACTGTAGACTGATGTACAGCCTTTTTTGGTTTTAATGGAGTTTTAAGCTTAGCATAAGATTTAATGGTGAGTGTAGTCGGTCTGAAGACACCTTCTGCAACCGAGGGTGTTTCTATTGCACCGGGATCTCCTTCTGCTCCGGTGTCGGAAGGGCCTAATGAAGATGGCTGCGACAGCCTAGTACACTCTGCTTGAGAATCCACAGCTGTCTGGGGTACCAATTCTGCAGTTGTCAGGGGCTGCGTAGGCGCCTCACTGAAAACTGGAGAACCGGCGACAGGCCCAGCAGAGGCCTCAGAGTCTGGCTTGTTCCTAGGCTGCCTGTCCTTATCCTTGCATTTTTTATGCATGCCGGTCATTGGCTGCTCCGACGGCATGATATAATTAAATATCCTACCAAAGTAATGTCTTGCGAAATCAAAATGGCGTTTGATAGTTCGTTTATTAAACCTAGCACAAAACCGACAACCTGTGACATAGTGGTCTGGGCCTAGGCAAGGAATACAATAAGAATGGAAGTCCTTATGAGGTATTTGCTTCCCACAAGAAATGCAATTGTTAACTTTTTCTGACATCGGACTGAGGCAAGAAAAGGTTCCCCAATGGGGTACTTCGCTTCACTGAAGACTTCGGACTGAAATTCGATTTGAAAATCTCAGGTGTCGGCCGACCGGCACTTACGAACTGCTTCTGCTTCGGGCACCGCACGGCAAGAAAGACAGAAGAAAATGGCGTCGGATGCCTCTTATATACCCCTGGCGCACTGACGTCAGGGAAGAAGCGACAGCAACCGACGCCAGACCAAGACTTTGGAACTCAAGCCGACTGCGGGACCGCCTGATGGCAGGATAACCCAAGTGTGATGACTGCAGCAGGGTAACACGATGAACATCTGGCCCCCATTGCCACACTTTGTTCTTGTTCTTGTCTGAAAAACTCCCCCTCAAAAAACAGGAAGTTGTTTTTCAATACCAGGTCTGCCAACTCCAGGCAAATTAAGATGTCATTGTCTGTTACCCCATCCTGCCTCCTAAGGGTTTCCTTCAACCAGAACAACCCAATGTCATGGGGAATTTCGGAAAACAAATCTACGACGTCAACAGTGACAAATATCAAGTTTTCATGAAAATGGTCTACCTCAAATTTTACAAAGGAAATCCCAGGAATTTTGTAAAGTATAAGCTTCACGTTTCCACAGCTTTTTAAACTTCCACTCAACATACTTTGCTAAGGAAGCTATTTTGGGCCCCTGACAGACCACTATAGGTCTAAGAAGAGGATTATCCACACTCTTGTGAATCTTTGGTATTCCAAAGATAGATGGTACCCTAGGTTTGTCGTTTTACAGAAAGGAATAAGTTTCAAAGTCAATAATTCCCTGATCAAACAAGTCCTTAATAGCAAAATCAATCTTTTTATAAGCAATGTGGATCTCATTGACAGATAAAGGACTGTAAGTGTTTTCATCAAGTAAAATGTTGACCATTTTGGACTCCTATAAAATGTTGGCCATCAGTACAATCCCTCCTCCCTTGTCGGGTTCCATAACCCTAATGTTAGTGTTACCACAAAGCCCTTGTAACAACTGGTTCTCACTAGCTGTCAAATTATGTCTTGTGTAATGGCCTGAGTGAATTTTTCTGATTTCCCTTTCTAGGACCATTTCAAGATTTTTTAATTGTGGGTGTAAGGGAGGATTGAATGCACTGGATTTTTTAGGACCCTGAGGGAAGCCTGACTCCAATTCCCTAACGAATAAATTTTCCAAATTAAATTTTCGCATGAATAGCTTTAGATCAAAAATAACATGTGTAAGATTACTTTTTTGAGTAGAGATATATTTTAAACCTTTCATGAACAATCTAAAAAAAGCAACTCAAGCACACCACCGAAGGGATTAACTTTCCTGCAACTCCAAAAACTAAGAACAGTAGTATAAACAGCCACATGCAGGTAAAGACGAAAGCTGTACAGTTCCAGACTCCAGATATTTAGTTAAATTTCACACCACGTAAATAATCTGATTTGAAGAACACTCCAGTTGAAGTATTTAATCCTTTTATTAAACGCTAGCACAGTAAGCGCTTTCACCTTCTCGGCTTTATCAAACTACAAAGTGCCAATACAATAGGAAATATTCATGCTCCGCTCCCCTTACAAGGGATGTGGATATGATAACTGGCATCATCAAACAGCATTGGCAAGTTTTAAGTTTGGATGATGATTTATATGAGTTGGTAGGAAAGGTTCCCAGGTTCACTTTTAAGAATAAACAGAACCTGAAAAGGAAACTTTGCAATAGACCATTGGTTCAAGGGCCTATAGCTAATAGAGATGGGAGTAATACGGTTGCTTGTGGTCAATGTAATCAGTGTATGTATGTAGATACTAGGAAAAGTTTCTATCATCCCATCACACAGGTTGAATACACTTTTAGTACTGGTACAACCTGTGTAAGTACTAATGTTGTTTATCTGGCCCGGTGCGTTTCCTGTGCAGTTTCCTACGTAGGAAAAACGTGTAGACAACTCAGGGAACGTATCCGGGAACATGTATATGCAATTAGGACAGGTGCTGATAGTAATGCCTTAGCGAAGCATATTAAACAGATGGGAGCGGAGCATGAATTTAGTTTTAGTGTAATACAAGAAATAAAACCTAGTATGAGAGGAGGGGACTTAGATACATATTTATTAGAGAGTGAACTTAATGGATTATCAGGCTAAGAGCCGATAAATTCCCTGGTATTAATGACAGGATTCAGTTGAAGCCCATACTCAAGAATAAAAGAATATATAGACCATAAGATGTATAGTATTAAATATGTTTTAAATATTTATATGAATTACAATATATGAATGTTTTATTAGACTGTGTTTTAATTTTTAAAGTTTTAGGATTATGTTTTTAAATGTATTAAATAGCCCTTTGAAATAGTTGTGATGCTAGATTGCATAGTATGTGCATGAACCAATGGGATTTGAATGAACTGTATTTAATTTCCTATTGTATTGGCACTTTGTAGTTTGATAAAGCCGAGAAGGTGAAAGCGCTTACTGTGCTAGCGTTTAATAAAAGGATTAAATACTTCAACTGGAGTGTTCTTCAAATCGGATTATTTACGTGGTGTGAAATTTAACTAAATATCTGGAGTCTGGAACTGTACAGCTTTCGTCTTTACCTGCATGTGGCTGTTTATAACAATCTAAAAAGATCGACTGTGATATCCAAGTCACTGTAGTTGTATATATGAAAACCACACAGACTGAAATCACTGAACATATGCTGTTGAATACAATCTAACGTAGAATCAGGGTTTATCTTAATTGTATATAACTGTTTGGTCAAGCACTTGTGTTTTATCTGAAGAAGTCTGAAACTGTTCGGACAAAAATGTTTTTTTTGAGTGGCGTGTTAATATTTCTTACTGACTTTCTGAATAAATCTGCACTGTTTTATGACTCTTCGTTCCAAATATTGGCCAATACTATTGTTTAATGAAGATATCAGTCAAGTAGCAGGCTCTAGCCCGAAATTTGCATTTAAGAACAAGAAATCTCTTAAGCGACAGTTGTGTTATAGGAATTTTAACAGTATGAATAATGTTATTAGATCAGATAGCGTAGGTACATTTCCTTGTAGAGGTTGTGCAGCATGTACTTATATTTGGTCCACTAGTTTTATTATATGTCCAGTTGCTAAACGTAGGATTAAGCTTAATTTTTATGCAGATTGTAGAACTAAACATGTTATTTATTATGCTGAATGTTTTCGCTGTCAAGCCTACTATGTAGGCAAAACTAATCGTAGTTTTAAAGAAAGAATACTAGAACACATTAATTATATCAATAAATCAGATGAACATAGTGCATTAGCCAAACATGTTACTGACAAGGGCCCAGACCATATATTTAGGTTTACTGCATTAGAAGTGTTGAGAGTAGGTTGAAGAGGAGGCGATTTTAAATCTAGAACTGAATGTAGTGAGTTTAAGGTGCATTATATCTTTCAAAGCAGACAATTATCTTGGTTTAAATGGGAAAGTGTCTTTGAAGGCCATGTTAAAGACTTGGAGTTTAGCACATTAATTAAATCTATGCTTAAATGTATTATTACTTTTATTTAAGCTATATGCAAATTTTTTATGATTTTTGCTCTTTATTTGTACTGTTTTCCTATACTTATACGGTTGTGTTTGTCTTTGTTTTTATAAATTGCTCTATTTTGAGAGGTGTGTCAGAATGCTTGTTTCTGATTGGTCAATGACTTCCTGATCACTGGAATGTATAGTTTAAATAGTGGCTTTAAATGTTACAATGAATGATCTGAAGAAGCTACTGTTTGTAGTGAAAGTGCTTACCGTTTGTGAATAAACTATTGTTTTTATGCTTTGCTCCCTTTGTGTGGTAGGCAGATTGTTTTACTTTAATATTTCGTTATTTTGGTCTTTTCGACCCTTACCTGTTGGCTTTATTCTTTATTTATTACTTATTTCCATTTGTTAACCTGGTAAATCAGCTGGTAAGCTGACCACTTCCAGACATGACCTGGGTTCATACAAGCAAAAAGAAAACATGTACGGAATTAAAATTTCTACTCAAATGTAGAGATATCAGATACACAAGTAAATATATTATAATGACACAAAGAAAAATACAAGGGGAAAGTTAAGTACATTACATACAGGAGTTACACTAAGATTTGTTTCCAACAGTTTTACACTTTCAAGTATTTCTCAGATAACAGAAAGGGTGATTATCTTGGGTGATGGCATAAAGAGAAGGTAAAGTACAAACCTGATGGTCATGCTCCCTACAAAATATATATTATGTGAAGTATGACTTGAGAAACAGCATTATATATGACTATTATTTCACTAATGTACCACTCTTTACCATATCTTTATAAAATTTATATATGTTTAGGCATACTGCTCATTAATTATGGTATTTTTTTTCACTTTATTTAGACACCATGAAAATATTTCCAACTTTAACAAAAACTGATGATTTTCTACCTTCTACCTTACTTGACCCACTTTCCCGTTAAAAATATATCTTCTATGTGTCAATTATTTAATATCTATCCTCTATTCACTGACAAGCTAATTAGCCCTTATAGGGCTAAATATTTCAAAGCACAAAAGGGTTTCAGAACTATTTGTAATGGATGATAACCAAATGTCAGTTTTAAAGCAACAATGGCAAAGAAAGATGAGCAAAGTAAGCAGTACTTTTAAATGAAAATATCCTTTTTTCTGACATCTTCCATAAGGGAACAGGCTTTCCAGTAAGACCAAGCTATTTAGAAACAGAGTCGGAAAACAAACATTTGTGACTTAGATCTGCGTATGTTTGGGAGGGTGATGCTTCCTAGAAACTTCTAGGATGAAAGGAATTGTCAGAGAAAATATGCAATATGAAAGAGATTCAGAGAAACACTGTCTTGCTTACCACTACCTCTTACTGGAACTGGGGGGGCTATCAATTACATGGGTATGGAAATACTCCCTCTATGTATGTAAATGAACCCCATTAATTTAGGAAGGCAGTCTAAAGTATAGAACACAAACTGTATGCCAACATCTTGTACAAGTAAAGGGCACCCCAAAAAGAGAAAGACTGAATGCGTGTGCTCACATGTGTGTGTTAAATAGCAAGGTATCCTGAAGAATCTGTCAGTACTGGCCAGGTTATCTTGGGTAGTGTCATGCATGACAAAAGTACAGCCCCTTCCTACTTGAAGTGTTCCAATACAGTTTCTACACAGTCTCTGAAAGCCTCTTCTACAAAAGCTAAAGTGACTGATGGCAGCACATCACATACTACTGCAAAAATGCAGATGTGCTAGGGTGCTCACCATAACACATACATGGTTAGTAGAATCAAAAATACAGAACTAGAGAGAAGAAACGAGATTAAGTAGCTGAACTATATCAGAATGTGATATAACTGACAATATGGGTTCCAGCTGACCAAAGACGCAGGTTAGCAAATGCGACTTGGTCGAGCTGTAAACACCGAAATGGCAAAATATCAAAGCGACATGTAAGCGAATTCTTTCCCTGGGAAAGAATTTGACTGGCCGCTTCGGTAGTTTGCCATTTTTGGCACTGTAGTGCGGTCTCTGAGCTGGTATATTTAAGTAGGGGGGTGTGGGGGGCACAGCCCCCACACTGGGAGGTGTGGTGGGCGAAGCCCCCACACTTAATATCATGTATTAAAGTGTTTTCTGTTTTTTTTTTTTTTTTTTTTTTGTTGGAACAGTCTTTTTTTTTCCCTTGGAAAAAAAAATCGCTGTTCTGACAGTTCGGTTTTGGAAGCTTTCGCTTCCATGGGGTCAATTAATCAACGTTCACTAACCTAAAGCGTTCGGTGATCTAATATAGACCAGACAATTTAGTGGATCTAAAGTGATCATAACTTATGAAAGGATAAAGCAGGAATATGATTTCACCTTAAACAGAGTACTTGACAGATTATTGCAGAGGGAGTAAAAAAAAAGTATGAATTTGAAAAAGTCCACAACAGTCTCTTGATCCTAAAGGTAGCAGCACTAAAAGGTATAGCAAATACAAAGTAAGATTAAGGAGATAAATACATTACTGGGGATGGCAAATTACAGTTCATGTTTCATTAAAACATCAGCACAGTAATAGCCCCACTGAGAGAACTGCTTAAAATAGAGTCTGAATTTGGACATAAATAGTATCAGACAGCCTTAGACGAACTAAAGGACAGTATGTGCACAATCCTCAGTGACAATTTAATCCAGAATGTGCTGCAACAAGATTTATGCTAGTTCAGCTGGACTAGCTACAATTCTAAGTCAAACAAAGTACAGCAAACAAGATCATAAGATAAACAAGGACACACACAGAATAAATGAAAGTGATAGAAACATTTCCTTGATTTCTGATAAGTTTAAGGAAAACCGCACAAACATTTTTATAAGAGCAAGTCCCCCAGACACCCCCTTATTTACGTACAATACCTTCATCAGTGCCTATTGTGAGCTCCTGCCTGTGCTACTCTCCCAGACTGCCATAAGACAGCTTCAACCTGTGGAGTAATTCCAAGTATCGGTTCCCTTCCCTCCCTTCAGGTGACATCAGGACAGTAACGAAGCCACAGCAGTGCAGCCAAGACGCTGTTGGCCAGCTGCAACAGTGAACCAAAAAAGCACTAATCACAAATACTTGAACTCTGTGAATTTCTCAAATGTCCATGCAAGTGGCCTGATCCCCTTCCAAAGAAAGTCTTTAGTGGTTTACAATAATTTCTCTACATCTGTACATACATGTTGTTATTTCTGCTGTGCCTGCTTTTGAAATATGTAATGATCATTTTGTTGTTTTTTGCAGTTTTACAGAATACAGTATATGAATGTTATTTTAACTGCTAGCTATGTGATGCCTGGATCATGATTTTAAAAAGTCCTAGATCAGTATACCAACTTGGTTATTAGACTTACAAATTAAAACAGCAAAGCAAACTGCATGTATGTTACCCAGATCGTATAAAGGATGCATTAAACAATGTGTATAAAATGTTTAAGATGTACAGTAATTAGAAAGAATACAACATAGTCGCGCGTGTGTGTGTGTGTGTGTGTGTGTGTGTGTGTGTGTGTGTGTGTGTGTGTGTGCGTAGAATGAAGGAATTTGACTTTTTAAATAAAGTCTGGTTGACTATAATCAACTGTGCATGTCCTCTTTCACAGTCATGGCATAACTTTCCCCTGAGGTGTTCTAGCCTCAGAGTTTGTTATACTAAGTACAGGGCACTGGAAGTCCTTCACTGCAATGCTGCTATAGGAGCAAAGTCCCAACAGAACATTCAGTTTAGCATTTTTGCAATCTTTCATTTACAAGTTTAGCCACAGAGAGGTGGGTTGGAATGAAGTATTCCATGATTAAACATGCTATATCCACACTTAGAGCTATGAACTGTAGAGTGATGAGTGTCACAAATCTGTGGTCAGAAGGATGAATGATGTTAATGGTTACTGGTTAAAACATGCACAGAAACAGCAAACACAACTGTAAGCAGTGTAGAAATAACAGAAGTCCTGCAGGAAGTGGTGGCAGCTTAAATGTGCTTCAGATTTAAATGCACAAATATTACTGAATACATACCTAACTGTGATAATGGAACCTATTTAAATCACAAAGATTTCTAAACAAAATAAAATTTTAACATGTCAACATGTCAGGGACTGCCTAACATACATGCAAATAACACAAACAGGATTTCACATTCATCATGTGCCACGTGTCTACTGATTATAGAAGTCTCAGTGATAACGTGCAATGAGCGGAAGCATTTTTTCATATGTGCATTCTTCAAGCACGAGAAGGAAAATAACCTTGCAGCAGTAACAACCTACAAATAACTGGCTGGAGAT
>NC_056731.1:715033225-715128700 GCF_019279795.1 Protopterus annectens
AAATATTGCCAAATATTAACTTACTATATTAAAACAGCTTGTAATGAATACAATGAAATAGATATTATACTAACTTTGAACCTTTCTGCTCCCCTTTGTGCTATCAGAGTTAGCCTAAGCATAAAATCAAATGCAATCAATAAAATCATCTTTCCTAAACATTGCAAACAGAAAGTATTAAGAAATTATACAAGGCACACTTATGAAAGCATATTAGGATATTATCCTCAATCTAAATACGGTGGTTAATGATATTTTCAGTGAAATGTATAACTGTATTAATGTCTGCATTAATGAATCCATAAATTTAAGCAAATACCCAGGAAAATTAAAATAACAATTTTGGAGGTGGGGAGTCACAAAAATGCTAAGAAAGAAAACAGAAAAAGAAGGGTACTATTTAGCTTTTGAAATTATTCTAATCATAAAACTGTAGGCCACTAAAGTACAGAAACTAGTAATCTTTCTTGTCAAATATTCCAAATCTAAAGAAATAAGAAGTTATGTACTCACCATATCATTCCATATTTGTTGTCCATCTCGCCTTCATTCTACCCTCATTGGGCTCGGAACAGAGCATCGGTTTAAACTTGGCCTAATTCAAAAGCTCGAGAGCTTCCACTGGCTCAAGGCTATGCCCTATCTCATGATGCACAAGGAAGATTACCCATATCTTGTTTGCAAGAGAAAGTATAAACAATCTAACGATGAATCAGCTTGTGTAGAGAAGGCCCAGAAGGGAATCAGAGACTCCATATTCCAATTAAAATTAGAATTATCTGCCCAATCCTCAAGGAATGAAGGAGGGGGAAGGAGGGTGGGATGCAAGAATGATGGAGAGATGGACAACAAACATGGAACGTTATGGTGAGTACATAACTTCTTAAATGTTATATTGTCACCTCTCGCCTTCACTCTATGCTGGTTGGGACAGCGTCCCTAGCACCTTCTTTCTTGGGTGGCTCAATGGAATAAACTCTTCAGAACAGTGGACCCAAAGGAAGCCCTGTTCCAAGAGGCCGTATCTACTTTGTAATGAGTGATAAAGCTATGAGGTCTTACCCACGTGGCAGCTGCACAAATAGAATTGAAAGGGTGTCTGGCCTGGAAGGCAGAGTAAGTTGCAACAGTTCTTGTGGAATGGCCCCTAACCTTGCCTGGTAATTGCCTATTTTGAGTGCTATATGTGAATGAAATACAATCTTGAGCCATATAGTGTCACTTTTGAGACTGGCAATCCTTTCTTTTTATCTGAAAATGACAAAAAAATTGGTCCGACTTTCTGAAATCTTTAGTTCTATACATGTAAAAGCGCAACTGTCTATGTACACCCAGCTAATCTATATTCTGCCCTGTTGCCATAGTTTGGGAAGAGCACTGGTAATTCAATAGATTGATTTAGATTAGTCTCTGTGCACATCTTGGGTAGAAAGGAAGGATTAGTATGTAAGGAGACGCTGTCTTTGTGAAAAACTATGTAAGGAGGGTATATAGACAGACCTGGCAGAGGTAATGGCCACCAAGAAAAGTGCCTTCCATGACAAAAACTTTATGTTGTATGATGATGCAGGTTCAAAGGGAGGCAAAATTGAAGAGGCTAGAACAAAATTTAGATTCCATGGAGCTGGAGGTTCTCTAACTGGAGGTCTCAGCAGAAAAGCCCCTTTTAGAAAAGCCGTACAGAGTTTGTGAGACATGACTTTCAGTCCCATCTTCCCCAAATGAAAGTTGGATATAGTGGCTAGCTGGACTCTAATTGTAGCTGCTGCTGTGCCCTTGTTAAAAAGTTTATTAAGAAATTCTAGCACTGCAGTGATGGGAGCCATAGGGATCTATATTGCTTAAGGAGGCCCACTGTAAGAATCTTTTCCATTTGCTAGAGTATAGATTTTGGTAGAAGGCTTATGAGAAGAAATCAAAATATGTCTAACTGCCAGGGAGATGTCATGCAGCCTGGCTATTTGTGGAACTGGAGCAGCCATGCTGTCAACTTTAGGGTCTGGATCAATGGATGTAACATCCCTGACGAATGGGTCGGAAGGTCTGGAACTGGGTCCAGGATCCACGGTTCCTCCTGGAGATGGGTCCACAGAAAGGGTAACTAAATTTGCCGAGGCTAGTATGGAGCAATGAGAATAAATGCGCTTCTCAACATGTTGGCTTTCTGAAGAACCTATGGTATCAATGGAAAGGGAGGTAAGGCATAAAGTAGTCCTGGGACCTATCGTGTATGAGCGCATCCCTCGGTGACTTAACCAGAGGGAGAATCAGAGCAAAGTAGCTGCTGCATTTGGTGGTCATGGATGTGGTGAAAAGGTCGCAGAAGGGCTGGCCCCATTTGCAGAAAATCTCTTTTATGGACCACTCATGAGGCATCAGAATAGCTCTGCTGAGTTTGTCCGCCATCACATTAGATTTCCCCAGGATGTGCATTGCTGTCACAAATCATTGAAAAGCGACATCCCATTGCCATACTCTTTGTGCCTCTCGACATACAGGGTAGGATTTGGTTCCTCCTTGTTTGTTTATGTACCACACTACTGACATGTCTTCCTGAATTGCAATAGTTCCTGTCGGGAGAGTGTCCTGGAATACTTGCAATACTTGTAGAGCACCGTTCTCATCTGTAGGACATTGCTATGCAGGTATTTCTCGCATTCCTGCCAGATGCCTTGGACAGTCTTTCCCAGATAATGCCCCCCCCCCCATCTGAGAAGCATCCGTGGTCAGTGTGGCTGTTGGTTGCGGAAAACCAAATGGACGTCCCATGGTCAGCTGAGTCATTTGCAGCCAGCACTGTAGTTCTTTTTTGCATGACTCTGTGATAATGATCTTATTTGACAATGGTAGATCTTGCATGGACCACTGGGAGAAAAGTAGCTATTGAAGGACTCTAATGTACAAACGTGCTAGAAGTACTAAAATGATAGCAGCTGCCATGGTGCCCAAGAACCTGCAAGATATTCAAAAGAAAAGTACAGTCAAAGACCATCAAGCTCTTGATTTGCCGGTGAAGGGACTGAATCCTTTTGCGGGTAAGTTTGGCCAACATCTCCCTTGAGTCTAACTCTGCACCTTAGAGTATATGAAACTGTGAAGGCCACAAGGCAGATTTATTGAAATTTATTACAATGCCTAGCTTGGTACAGAGATGAATGGTTTTGTCCCTTGCTTGCACTAGTAGAGGCTTGGTCGTGGCAGTTAGGAGCCAGTCATCTAGGTATGGAAACACTCAGAATCCCAGGCGCCTCAAGTGAGCCATAACCACTGCCATGCATTTGGTGAACACTCTGGGGGCTGTAGTGAGACCAAAGGGCAGGGCTCAAAACTGGTAATGACTGGCTCCCAGCTGAAAGCGTGTCTCCTGGATCACCTATCCATTTTTATGTGGTAGTATGCATCCTGGGGGCCTATTGAGTACATCCAATCATCTTTCCCCAGAAAGGGATATACTGACTGCAGTGTTACCATCTGGAACTTTGATTTCTTGATGGACTTGTTTAATCTGCGGAGATCCAAAATGGGTCTCCAGTCCCCTGTCTTTTTTGTAACTAAAAAGAACCTTGAGTAAGTTCTGGATCCAACTGGGACTGTGGGGACATTTTAGATGACTTTTTTCTAGCAACATCTGTACCTCTAATGTTGCATAGTCCCTTTGACTGGGTGGAATATCTGGGACAGATTGTTCCTCCAAAGGGGCAGTGGAAAACGGTATGTAATAACCTCTGGATACGATCATTTGTACCCATTTGTCTTGTGTGATTTTTATCCAGGTGTTTGAGTACAACAATAAGCATCCCCCGACTGCCTCTAGAGACAGACAGGCAGGCCTCAACTCAGCAGCACTGAAAGGGCTTCCCAAGGAAAGAATCCCCGTCACCCTGGCTCTGTGGACTCCCTCTGCTGTGAGGTCAGTGTTTTCCATTGTTACTTCCCCCTTTGCCCCTGGAGGAACAGTCACCACATGCATCAGGAAATACTCTTTGGGACTTGCGAAACCACATCTTCCCCCTCTCTGACCTTAGAGATAAGGTCTAGTGGGGATGGAAAAACAGACTCCTACAGTAGACAGAGTTTTTCCCTCTGCTTCACACCTAGTCAAGGTCTCTAACTTTGGGCCCAAATAACGACGAGCCATCAATAGGGGAATTAGTAAAGGAAGACTTATACAGAGAAAGCATATTTTTTCCTCAATATCTTAAGCAAAATTCTTTCTTGAAACTATTGCTCTTAGATAGTCGTTAGTAAAACTAGTGTCACTGAATCTGATTTTTTATGAACTGGCCTACAACTACTGCAATTCGACATTTCACAAAAGAATGCCATATTCCACTGTATATATTAACTGCTCTGTTCTGAATTTCTTCCGATTATGTGCATAGTCAAGTATGTATCAAAGTCTGCCATATTTTGGAAAGAAATTAATTAAAAATGTTATCTGCCAAACATGTTTTTTCTTTCTTTTTCCTTAAGACACATTTGAACGGTTAGTTTATGTATTTACCTTTCTTTACCGGGAAAATCCAACAGGTAATACCCATTTGCAGCAGAGGCCTGGGCAGAAAAGCTCTATTTGTTTACATTTTATTATACTTAATTCCAGTTAAACACAGTAGTTACATTTCTGTTTACATTTATACACATACAGTAGTTACATTTATAAAGTCCAAGATTTTATAGAGCTAGACGTTGAAGAGAAAGCGCATGTGCAGCTTAGTGGATTGTACAGGCAGCAGTTATGTATAAAAATTATTTTGACATTTCAATAAGTGGTTGGAAGTACTCTAAGGAGAGTATTCGGAGAGTATTGTATGGTGAGCATAAAGTCTTAACCTGCTGACGAGGATGTGCAGGATCAGGATTGGTTAAGATGTTGTTTAAGCAGTAGTTTAAAACCACTGAGTTGGTCTGAGAGTTTTATTTGTGTGGGGATACTTTGTCTGCATACAGGTGGAAAAACTGATCCCTGCTGCTTCCAGACTTAACAAAACAAAGAACAAAGTGAAAAAGCTAAGAAAAAAGTCAGCAGAAAATTAATTTTTAGGTTTATTTCCAGCATTTTAAAAAGCAGGCATATGATGATACTATACTGACATTTTTTTAATGTCTTAACTAGGTTACAGCACTGATCTCAACGGGCCATTTATATACCTTAATGCTAAACAGCAAACATACTAAATTATGTAATCATTCAGCAATGTCCCTACTTTACTTTTCACTGTGTGGATGTTACCAAACTGAGGTTCTCATTTTCTTGGAGAGCACAAGAATGAAAAATAGGCAGCTACTGATGTAAGTTGAAACAAAATAGCATGGCAAAAAAACTACAGTCTCACCAAATAGCACATTCATTTAACACTAGCATGATTAGCCAATTGCATATTGCTTAAGTGAGATTTTAAATGTTGTATTAAATTACAGCAATAAATAAGTTTACTGGCTTTAATATTAAGTCCAGAAATTTGTCAGAACTAAATAGAACAAACAATTTAGACTCACCAAAGTGCAAACATTCCAAAAACAAGCCCGAAAGCATATCAGGCCCTTATTATGTAATCTTACTGGAGAGTGTTAGTGAAAAGCTTCTTTTTTCAGCTTTTCCCGGTTAGGGGTTGCCACAGCAAATCACCTGTCCACTTATGATTAGCAGTGGAGTTTTATGATGTTGAGGTGCCAGCCCGATGCCCAACCTTCCATGGAAGGCACACATATGCATGCACTCACACCTAGGGCCAATTTAGAGTGTCCAATCCACCTACAGCATGTCTTTGGGATGTGGGAGGAAACCGGAGCACCCGGAGGAAAGCCATGCAACCACAGGGAGGACATGCACACTCCGCACAGAAAGTATCCCAGCCGAGGATCGAACTGGAGAATCTCTTGCTGTAAGGCAGCAATGCTAACCACTGCACTACCGCAGCCGCCCTTAACAGTGCAAAAACAATCCAGAATAAATTGCTTCTGTCTTCAAATAGAACACTTTGACATGGATAAATCACATGAATGAGATGCAAACATAATAAGCTAGCAGTTAAAACTTCTCTTAACAGCTACCCTGCCTTCCTTCAAGTTTATGACCATGTACGTTGTAAATGAACTAATGCACTGTATTAAGAAACCAACTAATTGTTGTTTTGTATATGTTTATATATAGACTTATTCAGTTTAGTTATGAAGGATTTGATCAGTTTTTCCCGTAATGTCATTTTCCATTTGACTGTGATTCTAATTTCACTTTAAATTCTCACTGCAGATAACTTTTTTTTAAAACTAATGTTAGATTTGTTATGTTATTCAGGAATTCAGTATAGGCAAGTGTATATGTTTCGGGTGGGGGTGGTATTCAATCTGTATTCAGTTTGTGTAACTTTTTTTCTCCAGTATAACTAGGGTTGAGATAGGGTCTTATGAGTTTAGAGTAGGAATTCTGACTGATTGGGTACTTTATGACATGCAAATGATGTGGATATATACCTTTATGATGGACACAGGATATACAAAAATAAAAATCCTTACACCCTCATGTGAGGTACATGGATTACATATACACATCCATCCATACATACACACATCGACTATAAGGCAACCCCTCCTGTGACGTTACTAACATTTTCGGGGTTTTTTGCCCCCTCAACTATTGCCTGTTCAAGAACTATCTAGCTGACAGGCAGCAATATGTCCAATGGTAAGGGGCATTATCTCCTCTACTTCCAACTTCCATAGGCATACCACAAGGCTCAATACTTGGCCCACTTTTATTTTCTATCTTCACTAATAATCTACACACCTCCACTCAGCATGCAACATTCATACAGTATGCAGACGATTTGACTTTAATCTGCTCAACCCCATCTCCATCCACTCTCCAACAACTGACCCAGGTTTTAGCTCTGTGGAAAGTTGGATCACATATCGAACTCTTCTTTAACCCTAATAAAACTAAATTGCTTTTATTTACCCCCAACAAATCAAAGTCTGCTCCTCTTTCCTTTTCTATCACTTCCAAAAATGGTACTAACCTTTCTCCTTCTGCCCATACCAAACTCCTTGGTGCTGAGATTGACAAAAACCTTCTCTTTGATGTCCATATCTCTCAAACCATCAAAAAGGTTCAAATAACAAATGTGTTCACTACACAGACAAAAACTTCCTCTCAGATCAAGCACGGATCACCCTAGCCCAATGGGTTCACTATACAGATCAAGCACGGATCACCCTAGCCCAATGGGTTCACTATACAGATCAAGCATGGATCACCCTAGCCCAATGGGTTCACTATACAGATCAAGCATGGATCACCCTAGCCCAATGGGTTCACTATACAGATCAAGCACGGATCACCCTAGCCCAATGGGTTCACTATACAGACACAAAAACTTCCTCTCAGATCAAGCACGGATCGCCCTAGCCCAATGGGTTCACTATAAAGATCAAGCACGGATCACCCTAGCCCAATGGGTTCACTATACAGACACAAAAACTTCCTCTCAGATCAAGCACAGATCACCCTAGCCCAATGGGTTCACTATACAGATCAAGCAAGGATCACCCTAGCCCAATGGGTTCACTATACAGACACAAAAACTTCCTCTCAGATCAAGCACGGATCACCCTAGCCCAAACTTACCTACTGTCCACACTAATGTATGCAGCACCAATTCTTACCTATATCAGGAAACTTGACCTTTCCAAACTTGAGTCATGCTATAATAATATTGCCAAATTTGCTAACCACGCCACCTTCAGATCCCATCATTGTCTAGCTCCAAGGGACTTAAAATGGTTAGAATTTCCTCAACTACTACATTACCACCAACTGGTTATTGCCTATAACATTCTGAAGTATCCCGATAAAACCCCATCACTGTCAACTACTTATCAACTATGCAACAAATCATACACTCAGCTCTAGTGACAAATCACTTTTATGCATCACTAGGGCTAACACTGCTGGAAAAGCACTATTCTCATACACCGTTGCTAGAAACTGGAATAGCCTCTCCCCTTCACTGACCTGCATCCCCACTACCTCACACTTCAAAATCTCTCTTAAATCACATCTAACAAACACCTGGCTATGCCCATGCATAACATAAAATTACTGCTTTTTTACTTTTCTCACCTTCCTGTCCTGGAGGGCTTACTACTTGTTACTGTAAAATGCTACAGTTTTTTACTTCCAACTGTTAAATCTCTTGTATATACCTACTTCATTTTAACATGATGTATGTAACCTCTCTCAGTCCAAAATGTATCTTGTCTAACTTCATATATATATATTTGTTACTGCTGAGATGTAACCTG
Source organism: Protopterus annectens (assembly GCF_019279795.1). Lineage (NCBI taxonomy): Eukaryota > Metazoa > Chordata > Ceratodontiformes > Protopteridae > Protopterus > Protopterus annectens. Next base: position 715,041,530 of record NC_056731.1, read on the forward strand.
TGTGTTTTACTTTTCTCTTATCAGCTAGATTTCTGTTGTTCAATGTGTTTTATTCTGTTTTACTACTATGTATCAAATTGTAGTATTTCTGTTTAATAAATGTTGAGCTTTTCTCCCTCGGCCTCCGCTGTAAATGGGCCTAGTCCAGTCGGACTATCCCGGTAAACAAATGTGAAATAAATAAATAAAAATAAATACATTTTAAATCCATATCTGTTTGGCTCTGGACACTGGTGTTTAACAGATAATTCATTTTCCCAACTCTCTGCTCCACCAGTGTTCACTTATGCTGCCACACCCTTTAACTTCCCTCATGGGGAGTTCTACAATCCCTTAACTACTGAAGTGGTTATGATGGCACATGAGATCCAAATGCAGCAATTACATGGGGTGGAGTACTTCTATTTTCTAGCTGACATTTAAGTTTCTCCTGATGATGTATGAATACCATTTGTTTTGTTGACCCTTGAGTGCAGTGATGCTCCTTTGGTACATGTAAGTTTAATATGCAATGTCTATCAGAATGGCAAGTAAAGACTTGGACAACTTGGATATGTAATCAACCAACAAGAGAGCTTTACTATGGCTTCTTTCCAGAAAGAAATATATTACACTACATACATTTTATGTGTGCTCCCTCATATTTAAAGCTATATACTGCAAATTCACTCCTTTTTTGAGTAATAAAATGTCATTTTATAGATGTTCTATGAGGTATCATACACTACTGTTTTTTTTTTTTTTATTAACATAGGCTTTTAACATCAAATCAAATCTTTATTTTCTCAGTTGAAATTTCAATGAAAACAAGGCTTCTAATTGAAATTTCACAATTGCCTCTCATACTGTCCAAATATCTGACTACCCATCCGCGGTGGTACAGTGGTAGCGTTGTTGCCTCACAGCAAGAGGTTCTCCAGTTCGATTCTTGACTGAAGTGCGAGGAGTGCCTTCTGTGTGGAGTCTGCATGTCCTCCCCACGGTTGGATGGGCATTCGAAAGATATGCATAAATGGGTGTGCCTTCGATGAAGATTGGACATTGAGCTGGCACCTCGGCGTTCGTGAAAATCTACTGCCAATCATTAGCGGACCAGAGTTCCGCTGTGGCGACCCCAAACTGGGAAAAGCCAAAAGACCAACAACAACAACAACTGTCCAAATATCTGACGGGTTTCATCAATGGCCTTCCAAAACTAGAACATTTAACAAGAGTCTGCTGTGGCCCTCTGATCTTTTTTAGGGCTATTTTGCTTGCTTGAATACTGGTTAGAAAAAAAAAAATGTGTCTTCTTCGTATAAGACTACATTTTTGCATAGCTCTGTGTTGGTTATTGGATGCAAATAACTAGAGAGAGAAAGGTAATAGAATGGGAAGAAGCCAATAATTTTTTTGGATTGCAGGTTAGAGATTGCCTTCCCTATCAAGGATTGATAGAGTATTGGCAAAGCAAAAGAAGTGAGGGGCAGGTCCTAAACAAAAGACCAGCACTGGTACAGTTTTTAGTAGAATCTAGAAAAGAAGCTGCCATTAAAAAAGGAATAATTAGTAGAGCATATAAAATATTGCATGACAAAACTGCGGTGGTGGTGCTGCGGTAACGGTGTCGGCTCATAGCAAGATGTTGTTCCGTTCGATTCTCAGCTAGAGCATCTTCTGTGTGGAGGCATACATGAATGGGGCGTGCCTTCGTTGAAGGCTGTGCATCAAGGCTGGTATGTAAAAATCCACTACCAATCATTAGCGGACCGGAGTTCCGCTGTGGCGACCCCTAACCAGGAAAAGCTGAAAGACACAAACAAACTATAAGAATCTATCAGAGAAGGTTACAAAATATTGGGAGGAGACACTGGATAAGCAATTCACAAAGAAACAATGGGAGGATATATGTATGTCTCCCAAATATGTAACAAAGTCTAGAAGATTTAAGATTTTTGCTTGGAAATGTTTAAATAGATATTTTTATACTCCAAGTAGACTCTAGAGAATGTTTCTTCGAGTAGACAGCAAAGGTTGGAAATGTGATGGGGAAGAAACAGGTACTTGGGAGTATATCTGGTGTAAGAGGTATTGACCTGGTGTATCATCCACTGTGACAAGTAGGAGTGGGTCCATTCTGCTGCCATTGTTCACTCCTCTGGGATCATCTTAGAACTGATGTACCCTTCTGGGGACACCAAAAACTCTTTTGGCTTCAACAAACTATTCCTCCCAGGTGGAACTTCTCATGGCCAACCTCTCAGTCGCTAGTAAACCTGCCTTTGCATTGGCATGGCATTGCATTTTGGTAACACGTTTATGACACTGCTGCAATGTGTGAATGCATCTTCCAACAGTACTTATCGCATGGAGCATAGTCACCTAAAGGCTGGTCAGCATCACAGATATGCTTTGCAAACATCTGCAACACACCTTGCACCTGGAAAGGTTGTGGCTGAGGTTCATGAGGGTGATGAGGCTGGGTGTACCTTACTGATGGGAGGTTCTGGCTTCTGAGATGCAGGTAGCTCACCTGCACTGCTCAAGTTAGTCTACCCGTATCTACAGCAGGTGACAACAACTGCAGTGGAGGCATCTATGAAGACCATGTGGACAGCCTCCTACAGCAAACACCAGATTTGTCCGACTGGCTAGCCTCTACTGTTGGGCCACCAAGTCATGGTATGGCCCATACTACTGGCCACCATAATCTACTATGCAGTGATGAATCCCTGTAATATTCTCTAGGTTAGAATGGGGATGACAAAGTAGCTGCTCATAACATCACCGCATCCCCAGTCATGTAGCATGTGTGCCAGCACTCTTGTCACACCCCATAACCTGTGCATCCAGCCCTCCCCATCATCATTTGGCTCCCCTCTCTGTTCCGACAATGACTTCCCCATCCTGATATGTGTGTTGCCACACCATTTGTCAGTGCTTTTCTACATTTCTCTGCTACAAAGCACTATCCTATCAACCTTGACTACTCTGCTTTCCTTTTTACCTGACCCACTCATTCCTTATATGCGAAAATAAAAAAAGGAAATTTTATCTCCTTGAAAAGTTTACAGCTACCCCTATACTGCACGCTTCTACATTCTGTCTTTATGTGCTATTTCTCCTTACTCTTGGTCTTTTTCTACTTTCCTGTACACCCTCCTCCTTCCTTTTTATGAATGCACATGTGCTGACATATATGGACTCCATAGCAGTGCATCTGCAAATATATGGCTGCTTAACTGTATGCAGCCTTTAAGGTCACCCAGCCAAGGGGCATGGTAACATCTGCATTTGAGTTGCTACAAGCAATGGTTTAAGTTGAGATACGTTAGTGTGAGTTCACATTTTCTTTTCTCACAAGACCACAAGGCCACTTTATGCAATCTTTCATTCACTTTTGACTAGACATTTAACTTTAAGGTTTTGGCTACTTGCACAGTCAGAATACACAGATCTATTCCCATACTTGCTTCTTGCCTCACTAACATACCCAGAAGTGCTGCCAGTTATCCACAAGTACTTTGCATATTAATTTGAATATTCATAGCCTTCTTTTGTTCCTGCACAATGTCACTTAGACGTGGGAGCATTGAAGAGAAATTCTGCACACCTCTAGGAATCCAAACCCCTGTATTATTTATTTTATTTATTTTATTTCCAGTATGATAACCGGGGAGGTCCACTGGGCCCAGAGAGCCCGTTTTCAGTGGAGGGCCGGGGAGAAAAGCTCCACAATGCATACAGTTAAAACAGAGTTTTACATTTAGGCCTTGGGAGAAAAGCCCCGCATTACAAATATTTCAGCAAGCATACAATTATAGATACAATTATAAATGTTATTAGCAAACAAATGAAAAATTCTTATATAAGGAGTTGTATCGTGTTAAAAAGTCAACAAAGAGAGAGAGAAAAATGGGGAACAAGTTAACAGAGAGAGGGGGTATTGAAGTGCATGGTGTTTATGTAAATGTCATCCCCTCCACCTACGGCAACACCTAACTAATTTTAGTATGTACAATATTTACAAGGTAATCAATTGTTGGATTCAGAGCAAGGAAGCTGTGGTGGAAAAAGAAATAAATATATAAAATAATGAGTATGAGCAAAAGGGAGTACATGCATAGGTGAAATTAGGAGTTAGGTGGGAAGAATGCAGTTACATTTCCAATTATGTGAGAGGTGGGAGTGGAGCTGAGATTTGAAGAGTTCAAAGTTTGAAGTGGTTCTAAGCAGGGATGGGAGGGAGTTCCATTTTTTGGCAAGAGAATAGGAAAGGAGAAATTGTCCAGGGGGGGGGGTTGGTTTATATACAGAAAGTAGATTTTGTTGAGCAGATCTAAGGGGTCTGTGTGGGGTGTAGAATGGTAAAATATTAGAAAGAGCAGGGCATGCAGTGGGTTTTAAAATTAATTTGTGGGCTGTAGTAAGTTGAAGGAAGAGGAGGTGGTTAGGAAACTCTAGCCAGGTGAACTTGTGAGGAGAGGTGCAATGATGAGAGGAGTGTTTAGATTTGGTTGCGAATTTAGCAATTTTGTTGTAACACATTTCTAGCTTTGAGGAGGTGGTAAAAGATAGATTGGTTAGAAGTGGAGCACCGTACAGTACTGATGGAAGAATATAGGTAGAAGCTAGAGTTTGCCTTGTAGATGTAGAGAGAAAGTGAGCGTTTCTATATAACATGCCTAGCTTCTGGTGGGTTTTTTTGATATTAAGTTGGACATGAGTATCGAATTTCAGTTGTTCATCAATTGTGACCCCTAGAAGTTTAGCAAAGGGGACAACTTCTATAGTGGAGTTGGCATGGCTGAGGATATTGAAGGACTGCTCATCAAGTGTAATAGTTTTAGAGGGAGAGAAAAGAAGGATTTTGGATTTATTGGCATTGAGTGAGAGATGGTTTTGAAGCATCCAGTGCTCAGTGGTTGAGAAGGCTAATTGGGTTTTAGCCTGGAGTTCAGAAAGATTAGGAGCAGAACAGATTAAAGTAGAGTCATCTGCATATTGTACAATTTGTGTGTTGGGAATGGCGGTGTGAAGATCATTGATACATATATTAAAGAGCATTGGTTATAGAATGGACCCTTGGGGAACCCCGGTATGGGTAGGAAGGAAGGTGGAGGTGCCATTTTGCCATTTTACAGCCTGGGATCTGTTAGAGAGATAACTTTGGAACCAGGTAAAGCAGTTTTGAGATAGACTGAGGTTGGAGAGATGATTTAGAAGGTGGGTATGGGAGATGGTATCAAATGCCTTAGATAGGTCTAGGGCAATGGTGGAAACAATTTCTCCCAAGTCTCGAGCAAGGTTTATTTTGTCTAGAAAGGAGAGGAGAGCGGTTATTGTGCTATGGCCAGGACGGAAGCCATGTTGGGTGGGGGTAAGGAGTTGGTTATTGATAAGGAAGGGCATGAGTTGGATATGGATGCATTTTTCAAGGATTTTTGAGATTGGTGAAAGAACGGCTATGGGTCGGAAGTTAGAAATGCTATTGTTTTTGCCTCCTTTGTGGAGTGGCAGGATAAAGGCTGCACGCCACAATTTGGGGATGTAAGATTCCTGCATGGATCTGTTAATGAGAATGCTGATAGGGATGGCAATACCATCAGCTGCAAGCTTTAAGAAGAGTGAGGGAATATTGTCAGGGGCGCTGGAGCATGGCTTTAGTTTAGAGAGAAGCTTTTTGATGAAGGAGGTCGGGACAGTTTTTAGATAGAAAGTGGGGTGAGGAGGGTTGAGTAGAGGAAGGGGGGTTGGATTGCGTGTAGGGGAGGAGATGTGGTTGGGGAAGGTCTTAGTGAGTTCGGCTATTGAGTCTGTGAAAAGGAGTTGAAGAGGGAAGCAATTTCTGTATCAGATTTTTTGTTGTCAGGACAGGGATTACTTTTGGTACCTGGATGCAAAAGAGTTTATGGAGTTCCAGAATTGTTTGGGATTTTTAGAGTGGGTAGACTGAAATTTGATATAATATGATTTTTTGTCTTTTATAAAATGTTTTTTGGCTAAGTTGCGGAGTTGTTTATATTTTTGGAGGGTAACAGGGTGTTTATTTTTTTCATAAAGTTTCCAGGTTTTGTCTCTTTGCCGCCTAAGAGTTTTGGTGTCTTTAGTTAGCCAAGGCGTGAAGTTGGATTTTATTTGTTTAGTTCTGGGAGGGGCTTGAGTGTTTAGAATGCTCAGGAAGGTGGAATTGAAGAAATCTATGGCTTCATCTAGTGGGAGAGTTTTTAGGTTATCCCACTTTGTTAGTTTAAGGGTTTTTGGAGAATATAGAGGGGTTAAAATTTGTGAGATTACGAGTGTGGGTATATTGGTGTTTGTGGGGGGAGGAGTGGGTAGCTCGGTGAATGATGGCTGGGAGATGATCACTTATAGTGTCAGGTAGTAAACCAGTGTAAGAGATTTTATTAGGGTGGGAGACTAAGATCCAGTCCAGAGTTGACCCTGGGGGGTTGTTTCTGTTAGGTCCTGTAATACCACTTATCGGTTGAGTGAAGTTTAGGAGATTGATAGATAGGGAGGGATTGTTGTTGTTGATTTTGCTCCAGTCAATGTTCACATCTCCTAATATATATGTCTCGAGCTTAATGTTAGTTGAGGACCATAGGAGAATGTTTTCTAGAGTGGTAATGTTATTTCCAGGGGGATATAGATGGCCATAATACAGATACTTTTATAGTTGTTCAGTTTGAGAATTCCTATGACTAGTTCAGCGTTGCAGAACTGAGGAATAGGGTTTTGGTAGGGAGAGATATTCAGTAGGCTAGCATAGTCTGTATCAAGAGACAGGTTCTATTTATAATCATGGGGAAGAATGCGGCAGCTGCACAATCCATTTTACCATCAAAGAAATGTGAGGCAATCATTTACATGTATTTCACTAGTAATGAGCAGCTGGGTCATGAGTGTAATCACTCTCAGTGCTCAATCAGTTCTGTAAGGGTAGGTGTAAAAGAGCAGTCACCCAATACTACTAAAAACAAAAACAATGGCAGGTGTTAACAGCTTAATTACTGGCAGTTTGCACTGGTCTGTGAAAGACTCCATTAGTACACAACAAGAACCTTCAAGCAGAATTCAAAATCACTTCCTGGAATGCAAGGTGCCCTATGACACGGAATCTTTCCACATACCCAGAAATGCTGCTGAGAGGATACCTATAATGTGGGGCTTCCACCACATAGAAGGTATTCCCAGTGTCACATGTGTCACAGACTGTAGAAATGATGCAGTACATGGAGCTAAAACAGGTGATAATGCAGCCTATTTTAGTAGACATGGGTTCAGTTAATGTACAGGTGGTGTATGAATATCATGGTCACACAATGAATGTTAGCACCGAACATACATCTGTGTCCTAGTGAACATTCCTGTAGGAGCACTGCATCACACTCTTACTTGCTACAGTGTACAGCAAACCACTGCACCCTTAACTACCACACCAGTGTGAAGCAGTGCTAAAGCAGTGGAGTTTCTATAGCATACCAACAGTCAAACAAACTGCTAAGCATGTCTGCCCATTCAGCAATGCAATATGCACCACTTACAATGTGTTTCATGATTACAGTATGTAGAGTGGTGCATAACACGGGCATGGACAAAATGGCTATATCTGTATCATGTCCAAAAATGGGGCATTCACGTGGATGTGAACACAGAATGTTACTTTAGTGTGTGTGAAGTAGGAGCATGAAGACATGGTGCAGGTTAATCACACCAGAAGTGGCCCTCATAAAACAGCTGTACAACTAACTCAGTATGATATTCAAAAACAGTAACAAGGAGTGTGTGCATGCATTCATGTGTGTAAGAGTGCCTGTAATGTCAGCTCACTACATTATGTGTACAGCATGGCAGTTTACTGTTCTACACATAATTAAACAAATGGCATAACGCTTGAGAACATAACACTAAAACAAACATTATGTAATATTTGTGCTAATGTCCAAGCCCAAGAAGGTTTCAGTGTCACTTTAGCAGAGGTCCAATATAAGAATTGCAGATATCATGACCTGCTGGCACATGCTGCCCTCTGGGATCATGCCTTTAACAATGTCCCTCTGCACAGTGTTACTTACTGCTGTTATGTCACCTGGACATGTGCACAGAACACTGCAACAGTATTCTTAACAGTATCTGCAGGACCTGGGGTTGTTCATGGTCTTCTGCCTCACTGTCTTCTGATTTACACATCACCAAATGTACACTCAGCTGTTGTGTGCTCAACTTGGAACCAAAACCCCTGGTACCAACAACTATATATCTTCTCCATGTGCATAGTGGCCTGCCAGTAGGTCTGAATGACCTGCCCACCAAAGATGGAGATTACATTCCTGCCAATCACTATAAGACAGTGAGTTGCCTATGCACATAAAGGCACTGAGTTGTCCAAGTTCCCAGAATAATTGGCATTAAACAGCCTCTAAAGACTGGCAGTGAATAAACTGATGACAAGTATTTCATGGTGATTATGTTGAGAAGCAAATGTCTGTCAACACATCTGGCTAATATAGCCTCATGCTACCCACTTTCAACTTCTATGTTACATGGCTGTTCATTCCAAATTCAATATGGGGAATTATGAGTATTGCCACTTGATGGGCATGCACACTCTCCAGCAATGGGGCTGCCTGTTACACAAACACATCAGTAGTGACTACAGTACCCACCACATCAAATGCCATGGAAGGTTGTTAAAAGTTCTCTACCAGAGTCAATAGGCAAATGCAGCAGAGGATGTCTGCACTGATCTGCTGACATACTACTTGCTGCACTAGCAGAGGCTGAAAACTTGTCGAGTTTTCACAAATGTCAAGAAAATCACATTCTGACAAAAAAGGACACAACTGCAGTTCAGGTATTCATGCTATAGCATTCCCATAAATAACATGCTGAAAATGTTGTGCAAAACCACTAAAAAATGTCAAATTCTTCCTCAGGTACAAGGCTCCTACTGAAACATAGTGAAGGCAATACCATCAAAGAAATACAGCGAAGGGTTAACCTTAGCATTTGTTTTCAGTCTTGCAATGTGAAATGTTTTCAGACTTGCAATGTGAAAATTCATCTGTCATTTTAGTATGGTCATGAAACAGAATTTCAAAAGGAAGAGATACATTTTGGGGTAAGGGGATGATAGCACTTGGGAGAAAAAGCAGGAAATTATACAGGAAACATGAAAAGCTTTTATTTATGTATTTATGTATATATGCAGCATGTATGTACGTACTGGTAAAACACTTTCTTCATGTTGGGGATCTGAGAAAGGGCAAAGTACAGTTTTGTACCTACCATAAATGTAGATGTCCGATAGATATGCAACTGCAGTCATAACATATGGGTTGTCCTGCCTCAGGCAGCCCTCGGTCGGCCGGATTCCAAAGTCTGGGTCCGGCGTCGGCTGGTGTCGCCTCCTCTCCGATGTCAGAACGGCTGGAGTATAAAGGCATCGGCCGACGCCATCTTCTTCAGTGTTTCTTGCCCCAGATGCCAGGTGCCCTCCTAGGAAGGCTAAATTTGGTGAATGGATAAAGAATTCCAGACATGCACAACAGTAATAAACAGATACACCATAGAGGTACCCCCAGCTAATAGGAATAGGGGTAGTGGACCCATAAAGAAGGTTGCAGAGGGGTAGGAGGGTGGGAGAATCCAACTGCAGTTGCATATCTATCGGACATCTACATTTATGGTAGGTACAAAACTGTACTATGTCCTTTAAGAATGCAACTGCAGTCATAACATATGGGTTGAATACCATAGCCAAGTTGGGGTGGTTGGAACTAAGAAAGTGATGGTGTAGCTAAAATGCCCTGCAGGACTGCCGAAGCAAAGCCTGCTCGGGATCTGGAGTATAAAGGCAGGTTGTAGTGCTTGGTAAATGTATGCACGGAGCTCCATGTAGCAGCCTCTAGAATGTCCTTTGTAGCCACTCCTCTTAGGAAAGCTGTGGATGTGGCTATAGCTCTGGTGGAGTGTGGTCTAATATTGGCTGGCACACCCTTTCCATGAAAGGAATAGCAGAATCTGATGCAGTGTCCAATCCATTTGGAAATTGTTTGTTTGGAGATTGCTTTTCCTTGTACTCCAGCAGCAGTTGGTCAGACTTTCTGGTGGCCTTAGTTCTGTCCAAGTAGTAGCGTAGTTGCCTGTGTATGTCCAAAGTATGTAGCAGTGCTTCCCCCCTGTTTTGAGGATTGGGGAAGAAAGTAGGCAGGTGAATGGCTTGATTTAGAGACACCCTGGAAATTACTTTTGGCATGAATGAAGGATTGGTTCTTAGAGAGACTCTGTCCTGATGAAAAATGAGAAAAGGAGGTACTGCCATGAGTGCCTGTATCTCCGAGACTCTTCTTGCTGATGTGATTGCCAATAGGAAAACCGCTTTCCATGAGAGAAATTGCATTTCTGAAGTTGCTGCTGGTTCAAAGGGAGGAAGAGTTAATTTTTCCAAGACGAAGTTGAGGTCCCATGCAGGTACTGGCAGTTTCCTGGGAGGTTTGATATTCTTTATCCCCCTTAAGAACTGTCTTAGCAAAAGGATGTGAAAACACAGGTGGATCACAATTGTATTTTGCTGAGATTGCTGAGGCATGAATCTTTATGGAAGAATATGAGAGTCCAGTATGAAACATTTCTGCCAAGTATTCCAATATCTGAGGTATACTCAATACTGTTGTATCCTGACCCCTGTTAGCATTCCAGATGATGAATCTCTTCCACTTGGCTGAATAGGTTTTTCTGGTGGAAGGTCTGCGTGCTTCCAGTAAGATCTCTTGAACTTTTTTGGAGAGAGAGATATCGGAAGGGGTTATGGTAACCTCCAGGCTGTCAGATGCAATGTTTTCAGGTTTTGATGAACCGTCCTGTAATTGTGTTGTGTTAGAAGCAGAGGCCATAGGGGCAGAGGCCACGGTTTGGTCCGAGTTATGCAACAGCAATGGGTACCAGTGCTGCCTTGGCCAGTCTGGAGCTATCAAAATGCCTGTTGGTTGTTCTGCTTTGATCTTCAGTATCACCTTGGTCAGCAGTGGTAGAGGAGGGAATGCATAAATTGTTAGGGACTTCCAGCTGAAGGAGAGAGCATCCGTTTTCCAGGCTAGAGGATGGTGGGTCCTTGTACAGAACTTTTCCAGGTGATGATTCATGTGAGAAGCAAAGAGATCTATGTCCGGTCTTCCCCATGTCCTTGTGATTTGTGAGAAAATGTGAGGATACAGCATCCATTCGTGTGGATCCAAGAAATTTCTGCTCAGCTTGTCCGCCAGTACATTGTCCTTGCCTGGCACAAACTGGGATTGCAAATGTATCTTCAGACTTAGGGATTTTTCCCAGAGAATCATTGTTAGTCTGCAGAGGGGATACGAATGAGTGCCTCCCTGCTTGTTTATATACCACATAACAGTGGTGTTGTCTGTCCTTATTAGCAAATGTCCTTGTTGAAGTGATTTTTCGAAAGCCTCGATTGCATGTATCACTGCCAACATCTCTTTTTGGTTTATGTGCAGATGCCTTTCCCTTGGTGTCCATTGACCTTGAATGCATCTGCCCTCCATGTGCGCCCCCCATCCATGGTCTGAGGCGTCTGTTGTAATCATTTGACCTGCTTGAAGTTTATTGAAAGACATGCCTTTGTTTAACTGACTTGCTTGAGCCCACCACAAAAATTCTCTTTGCAGACATGGAATGAGTGGGATTACGTCCTCTAGGCTTTGGCTGTGTTGGGACCATAAGCTTTTTAAGTACCATTGCAGCTTTCTCATATGAAGTCTTGCCAAAGTATCAGAAGAATGCAAGATGCCATGAACCCCAGGGCCTGCAGGATTTTCCTTGCAGTCAGCTGGGAGAGCTTTGCTAGGCCTTTGAAGTACTCTGGTAACTGCTGTTGTTTTTCCTCTGTGAGATAAGCCATCTGTGTTTTTGTGTCCAGTTTGGCTCCTAGGAAAATTATCTGTTGGGATGGCAGAAGTCTTGATTTCTGAATGTTGAACTGTGTATCCCAAGGCCTGTAGTAATTGAATGACATAGTCCAAGTTTGCTATCAAGGTTTGCTTGTTGTCTGCTTGCATGAGGCAGTCGTCCAGGTAGGGGTATATTTGAATCCCCTGGAGTCTGCAGTGTGCCACTACTGATGCCAGGCATTTCGTGAACACTCTGGGCGCAGTAGATAAGCCAAACGGCAATGCTGAGAATTGATAATGCTCTGTCCCTGCAAGAAATCTGAGGTATCTTCTGCAGCTTTGTCTGATTGGGACATGCAGGTATGCCTCCTTGAGGTCCAGAGTGACCAGCCAAGACCCCTTGCCCAGCATGGGAAGGAGTTGCTGCAACGTCAGCATTTTGAACTTTGGCACAATGAGATAAGTATTTAGAGTAGACAAGTCCAGTATAGGTCTCCATTTGTTTTCCTTTCTTGGAACAAGGAACAGTCTTGAATAAAATCCCTGGCCTTGTTCCTGTGGAGGGACCTTTTCTATTGCTTTTATATTTAACAGCTTTGAAACTTGAATGACTGCCTCTGCCCTTTGATGAGGTGGCAGGTTTGGCATGCCTTGTCTTATTGGTAAAGTATGGAAGTGGAATCTGTAACCTTTGTCTATTAAATCCAGAATCCAGTTGTCCTTGGTTAAGATATGCCAGTTTTTTGAGAATAAGGATAATTTTCCGCCCAAAGGTGCTTCTCTTTGAGCCTTTGTAGATGGTATGAAAGTCAAGTCATTGTGGTTGTCCTTGTGGTGCAGCTGGACTGCCTGCGCCACTTCTTTGATTTGGTGGTTGCCATTGGCGGCAGCTGTGGGTGTCTCGGTATTGCCCTCTACCTCGGGCATGCCTGTTTTTTCCCCTTTGAAATTTGTCAGTGTCTGGAAAGGACCAATTCTTTGAAGGCCAATTCCTGCTGAATCTGGGTGGCTGAACCTGGAGGAAATCTTTGACTGTCTGAACTGATTTAGCTTTTTCCTCAATGGACTTCAACACATCTTGTGCATTAGCACCAAAAAGCTTCTGTTTTTCCAGAGGTGCATCAAGTAACTTTACTTTAACATAGTCTGGCAGTGGCTGTTCTTTTAACAAAGCATGTCTACGTATAACAGCCCCAGTCATAGCTGCCCTACATGAAGCCTCCAATGCATCATAACCACACTGAAGAAAATGATTGCTAACCTGCTGAGTGTTATGTACTAGATCCTGCAATGCCTTTCTATCAATAGGCTCAGGAGAGGCTAGCTTTTCTGTAAATCATCCAGTAAAAATCCTGGTACTGAAACATATGAAAAAGGCAGTTAAGTGACCTCATGGCCAGGGTGGTAGAGGTATAAACTTTTTTACCCCATCTCTCCAGGGACCTAGCTTCCCTATCCGCTGGCAGTGGATTCTTGGCTGTGGAAGTAGCCACTGGGGCCCTGTGAAATAGTTTCTAGATCCACAGAATGGGCCTTAAAGAGATGTTTGTGGGTGTCAGGGTCCCTATAATATCTGTCTGGCTTGACAGGAGCAGGAGGGAGAGAATCAGGGTTAGCACTGAAGTCGGAGAAAACATCATCCAGGACATCCATAACTGGAGGGATAGCTAAAGGTCTGTGCTGGGGTAGCTTGAGGAAGGTACATAGCCTTTTCCTGGAATCAGAGAATTCCTGACCCTGCCATTTAAAATGCTCCCTCATAGAGTGTAGGACTTCACCGAATGAAAAATCCTCTGGAGGAGAGGCAGAGGGAATTGATTCCTCAGCATCGGAGTCCTCATAGGCCTGGAAGGATTCTTCTTGGGTATCTGAATGCTCAGAATCCCCAGAGGCTGCATCTGAAGAGAGGTTGTCGGCCTGCTCAGTTCTGGGCCTTTTCTCTGCAGGCGGCTGAGAACCTCTGTCTGGATGAGGCTGAGACCCCCTGATAAGAGAAATAAGATCTGCAGCAAGAGACATGATCTGTTTATCAGAAGAAGGGGCCTGGGCAGTGGGTTTAGGATGGGCCTTGGCCTGGCTGACGGCCTTAGCACGTGCAAAGGCCTTGATGGACATGGATACAGGAGGCCTAGCTGCCCCACGTGCAGGAGTAACCTTGTCTACAGGAATGGTGTCGGGTAGATCCAGAACTTCGGTTTCTGGAGGAAAGTCAACAACTGGCACCGGTGTAGACTCCGGGACCGAAGGACGAGTTAACGCTGCGTCGTCGACCTGGAGCGGTTGAATTACCACTTCTGAAGGGACCGAAGCACTCGCGGAGGGTTTAGGAGGAGTATCGGTGGAGGACGCGGGCCGAGGATGTCGGTCCCAGTCCTTTAGTTTTTTGGAAGATTGAGTAGTCGGTTGTTCCGACGGCATGATATAAGCGAAAGATTCGCCGAAAAAGTCTTCGGCAAATTCTGCCTGGCGCCTGAGAGTGCGCTTATTAAAGCAAGCACAGGCAGCACAGGCCGAGACGTCGTGGTCTGGGCCCAGGCAAGGTAGGCAATAAGAATGGAAGTCCTTATGAGGTATTTGTTTACCACAAGACAAACAATTATTAACTTTCTCAATTTGTTCTGACATCGGCTGAGGCAAGAAAAATGTTCCCAACGGGTACTTAGCTTTTAGATGACTTTGGTACTGAAAACACAGGAGCTGACCGACCGGCACTTGCGAACTGCTTCTGCTTCGGGCACCGCGCGGCAAGAAAGACTGAAGAAGATGGCGTCGGCCGATGCCTTTATACTCCAGCTGTTCTGACGTCGGAGAGGAGGCGACACCAGCCGATGCCGGACCCAGACTTTGGAATCCGGCCGACCAAGGGCTGCCTGAGGCAGGACAACCCATATGTTATGACTGCAGTTGCATTCTTGAAGGACATCAGGAAGCCACACACCTCTTTATTTCAAGGTAAAGTACAAGGTATTATTCAACATGGCTTTTAAAATAAAATGGACTGGATGTTATACATAAAGATGCAGGAAGATTTTTCATACTTAAATGATACCAAGGATAAGGACAGGATGTAAAAACAAAGGAATGGGAGATAACTGGATTTGCATATAGAGTGTCAGATGGAAAAGGCAAGTTCCATAAAATGGAATTCAGAAAGGAGTTTGTTATGAAAATGCAACCAACCTGCTAGACCACTGGTATCATGCAAATGGAAGGAACAAATATTCTCTTTAGGAAAGTTCAGTTCTTTCAGCTGAACACAAAGAAACAAAAGGCAGTGCTATGCTAGGTGCTCACTATCTGCAGCTATACACATCTGTGCATCAGGTTTACTGTTGACACACCACTATGTGCACAATAATGATCGTTTTTGGACTGCGTTTTAACCAAAAGTATAAACATTTAGCAGCTGTAAGCCTTTCTACTCAAAACTGGTAGAGCAACAAAACTCACAACATGGCACCGAGTCAATTAGAGCTCAAAGAAAACATTCATAAATAATAAATTGCTAAATGGTGAAATGAGTTGATGGCAGGATGAGAAAGGCAATGAAAATGTTTCCTTATTCTTAATGATGAAAACAGAATACAAGCAAATGCTAATAATTTCCAGCACTAAAACAGCACAATGACCACGAATATCTACAATTATACAGATGAGCAATACAAATGATGTACATTTCCTTACAAGAAGGATAAAAACTTTACAACATTCCCAATAAAAAAAAATTGCTACAGTGACAGACTGGTTAACTTAAACCTATGCAATGTAAATTAGCTATTCTAGGTCTCAAACACTCAATTCCTTATGGAAATACAAGACCACATGCATGGCCGGCCTTAGGCATAGGCGAACTAGGCAACCGCCTAGGGCGCCGTACAGGCCGGCCGTGTAAAGGGCGCAATTTGCAGGAATTTATTTATTCATTTTAATTTACTTTTTTCATAGGGTGAGGGAGAGGGGCAAGCACCCTCCCACTTTTATAGCTGCAGCCTGCAGGTTGGCCAGGAGGATTCAACAACTAAATGATGAGTCTTCTCCTTTAAGGAGGAACATGCGTGCATCTCATACATGCATGCCAACGTAGATGTAAAGACGTTCTGCAGTTGTGCGGTAGTTAAACTAGTAGTTCAGTTAAGAGAAAGGGGTTAAGTCTACGTGTGAGAGTGTGGCCGTTCATTTTAAAAAGAAGGTAAGTGTGTCTGTGTCATTTAAACCAGGCTTTTGTATGTGAGGGAATGTGTATGTGTATGTACGTATGTATAGAATTTAAGTCATTCTGTTTGTATGAGAGAAAGTGTGTGTATTATTGTTTGAGAGAGTAGGTGTGTGTATGAGAGAAAAGGTGCATATCTGTGTGTTGTATGAGAGAGTAGGAGTGTGTGAATTTAAACTAGTCGTCAGTTGCTGTATGAAAGAGACTGTGTGTGTGTGTGTGTGTGTGTGTGTGTGTGTGTGGAAATTTCCCCATTTTTTTGGTGGGTTTTCCAAGAAATTTTCGGGGGCTCAGCCTTTTGCCCGGGGGGGGCCAAAATTTTTTAAAAAATTTTGTCCTTCCCCCTTTGGCCCCCCACAAACTGGGATTGCAAATGTATCTTCAGACTTAGGGATTTTTCCCAGAGAATCATTGTTAGTCTGCAGAGGGATACGAATGAGTGCCTCCCTGCTTGTTTATATACCACATAACAGTGGTGTTGTCTGTCCTTATTAGCAAATGTCCTTGTTGAAGTGATTTTTCGAAAGCCTCGAT
Source organism: Protopterus annectens (assembly GCF_019279795.1). Lineage (NCBI taxonomy): Eukaryota > Metazoa > Chordata > Ceratodontiformes > Protopteridae > Protopterus > Protopterus annectens. The sequence goes on from NC_056731.1 coordinate 715,058,156, forward strand.
TGCATGTATCACTGCCAACATCTCTTTTTGGTTTATGTGCAGATGCCTTTCCCTTGGTGTCCATTGACCTTGAATGCATCTGCCCTCCATGTAAGCCCCCATCCATGGTCTGAGGCGTCTGTTGTAATCATTTGACCTGCTTGAAGTTTATTGAAAGACATGCCTTTGTTTAACTGACTTGCTTGAGCCCACCACAAAAATTCTCTTTGCAGACATGGAATGAGTGGGATTACGCCCTCTAGGCTTTGGCTGTGTTGGGACCATAAGCTTTTTAAGTACCATTGCAGCTTTCTCATGAAGTCTTGCCAAAGTATCAGAAGAATGCAAGATGCCATGAACCCCAGGGCCTGCAGGATTTTCCCTTGCAGTCAGCTGGGAGAGCTTTGCTAGGCCTTTGAAGTACTCTGGTAACTGCTGTTGTTTTTCCTCTGTGAGATAAGCCATCTGTGTTTTGTGTCAGTTTGGCTCCTAGGAAAATTATCTGTTGGGATGGCAGAAGTCTTGATTTCTGAGATGTTGAACTGTGTATCCCAAGGCCTGTAGTAATTGAATGACATAGTCAAGTTTGCTATCAAGGTTTGCTTGTTGTCTGCTTGCATGAGGCAGTCGTCCAGGTAGGGGTATATTTGAATCCCCTGGAGTCTGCAGTGTGCCACCTACTGATGCCAGGCATTTCGTGAACACTCTGGGCAGTAGATAAGCCAAGCGGCAATGCTGAGAATTGATGATGCTCTGTCCTGCAAGAAATCTGAGGTATCTTCTGCAGCTTTGTCTGATTGGGATATGCAGGTATGCCTCCTTGAGGTCCAGAGTGACCAGCCAAGACCCCTTGCCCAGCATGGGAAGGAGTTGCTGCAACGTCAGCATTTTGAACTTTGGCACAATGAGATAAGTATTTAGAGTAGACAAGTCCAGTCTTTCTTGGAACAAGGAACAGTCTTGAATAAAATCCCTGGCCTTGTTCCTGTGGAGGGACCTTTTCTATTGCTTTTATATTTAACAGCTTTGAAACTTGAATGACTGCCTCTGCCCTTTGATGAGGTGGCAGGTTTGGCATGCCTTGTCTTATTGGTAAAGTATGGAAGTGGAATCTGTAACCTTTGTCTATTAAATCCAGAATCCAGTTGTCCTTGGTTAAGATATGCCAGTTTTTTGAGAATAAGGATAATTTTCCGCCCAAAGGTGCTTCTCTTTGAGCCTTTGTAGATGGTATGAAAGTCAAGTCATTGTGGTTGTCCTTGTGGTGCAGCTGGACTGCCTCGCCACTTCTTTGATTTGGTGGTTGCCATTGGCGGCAGCTGTGGGTGTCTCGGTATTGCCCTCTACCTCGGGCATGCCTGTTTTTTCCCCTTTGAAATTTGTCAGTGTCTGGAAAGGACCAATTCTTTGAAGGCCAATTCCTGCTGAATCTGGGTGGCTGAACCTGGAGGAAATCTTTGACTGTCTGAACTGATTGCTTTTCCTCCAATGGACTTCAACACATCTTGTGCATTAGCACCAAAAAGCTTCTGTTTTTCCAGAGGTGCATCAAGTAACTTTACTTTAACATGGTCTGGCAGTGGCTGTTCTTTTAACCAAGCATGTCTACGTATAACAGCCCCAGTCATAGCTGCCCTACATGAAGCCTCCAATGCATCATAACCACACTGAAGAAAATGATTGCTAACCTGCTGAGTGTTATGTACTAGATCCTGCAATGCCTTTCTATCAATAGGCTCAGGAGAGGCTAGCTTTTTTTGTAAATCATCCAGTAAAAAATCCTGGTACTGAAACATATGAAAAAGGCAGTTAAGTGACCTCATGGCCAGGGTGGTAGAGGTATAAACTTTTTTACCCCATCTCTCCAGGGACCTAGCTTCCCTATCCGCTGGCAGTGGATTCTTGGCTGTGGAAGTAGCCACTGGGGCCCTGTGAAATAGTTTCTAGATCCACAGAATGGGCCTTAAAGAGATGTTTGTGGGTGTCAGGGTCCCTATAATATCTGTCTGGCTTGACAGGAGCAGGAGGGAGAGAATCAGGGTTAGCACTGAAGTCGGAGAAAACATCATCCAGGACATCCATAACTGGAGGGATAGCTAAAGGTCTGTGCTGGGGTAGCTTGAGGAAGGTACGTAGCCTTTTCCTGGAATCAGAGAATTCCTGACCCTGCCATTTAAAATGCTCCCTCATAGAGTGTAGGACTTCACCGAACGAAAAATCCTCTGGAGGAGAGGCAGAGGAATTGATTCCTCAGCATCGGTCCTCATAGGCCTGGAAGGATTCTTCTTGGGTATCTGAATGCTCCAGAATCCCAGAGGCTGCATCTGAAGAGAGGTTGTCGGCCTGCTCAGTTCTGGGCCTTTTTCTCTGCAGACGGCTGAGAACCTCTGTCTGGATGAGGCTGAGACCCTGATAAGAGAAATAAGATCTGCAGCAAGAGACATGATCTGTTTATCAGAAGAAGGGGCCTGGGCGTGGGTTTAGGATGGGCCTTGGCCTGGCTGGGCCCGGCCTTAGCGTGCAAAGGCCTTGATGGACATGGATACAGGAGGCCTAGCTGCCCCGTGCAGGAGTAACCTTGTCTACAGGAATGGTGTCGGGGTAGATCCAGAACTTCGGTTTCTGGAGGAAAGTCAACAACTGGCACGGTGTAGACTCCGGGACCGAAAGGACGAGTTAACGCTGCGTCGTCGACCTGGAGCGGTTGAATTACCACTTCTGAAGGGACCGAAGCACTCATGGAGGTTTAGGAGGAGTATCGGTGGAGGACGCGGGCGAGGATGTCGGTCCCAGTCGCTGGATTTTGGAAGATTGAGTAGTCGGTTGTTCGGCGGCATGATATAGCGAAGATTAGCGAAAAAGTCTTCGGCAAATTCTGCCTGGCGCCTGAGAGTCGCTTATTAAAGCAAGCACAGGCAGCACAGGCCGAGGGCGTCGTGGTCTGGGCCCAGGCAGGTAGGCAATAAGAATGGAAGTCCTTATGAGGTATTTGTTTACCACAAGACAAACAATTATTAACTTTCTCAATTTGTTCTGACATCGGCTGAGGCGAAAAAATGTTCCCAGCGGGTACTTAGCAGATGACTTTGGTACTGAAAACACAGGAGCTGACCGACCGGCACTTGCGAACTGCTTCTGCTTCGGGCAGCGGCAAGAAAGACTGAAGAAGATGGCGTCGGCCGATGCCTTTATACTCCAGCTGTTCTGGCGTCGGAGAGGAGGCGACACCAGCGATGCGGACCCAGACTTTGGAATCCGGCCGACCAAGGGCTGCCTGAGGCAGGACAACCCATATGTTATGACTGCAGTTGCATTCTTGAAGGACATCAGGAAGCCACACACCTCTTTATTTCAAGGTAAAAGTACAAGGTATTATTCAACATGGCTTTTAAAATAAAATGGACTGGATGTTATACATAAAAGATGCAGGAAGATTTTTCATACTTAAATGATACCAAGGATAAGGACAGGATGTAAAAACAAAGGAATGGGAGATAACTGGATTTGCATATAGAGTGTCAGATGGAAAAGGCAAGTTCCATAAAATGGAATTCAGAAAGGAGTTTGTTATGAAAATGCAACCAACCTGCTAGACCACTGGTATCATGCAAATGGAAGGAACAAATATTCTCTTTAGGAAAGTTCAGTTCTTTCAGCTGAACACAAAGAAACAAAAGGCAGTGCTATGCTAGGTGCTCACTATCTGCAGCTATACACATCTGTGCATCAGGTTTACTGTTGACACACCACTATGTGCACAATAATGATCGTTTTTGGACTGCGTTTTAACTAAGTATAAACATTTAGCAGCTGTAAGCCTTTCTACTCAAAACTGGTAGAGCAACAAAACTCACAACATGGCACGAGTCAATTAGAGCTCAAAGAAAACATTCATAAATAATAAATTGCTAAATGGTGAAATGAGTTGATGGCAGGATGAGAAAGGCAATGAAAATGTTTCCTTATTCTTAATGATGAAAACAGAATACAAGCAAATGCTAATAATTTCCAGCACTAAAACAGCACAATGACCACGAATATCTACAATTATACAGATGAGCAATACAAATGATGTACATTTCCTTACAAGAAGGATAAAAACTTTACAACATTCCCAATAAAAAAAAATTGCTACAGTGACAGACTGGTTAACTTAAACCTATGCAATGTAAATTAGCTATTCTAGGTCTCAAACACTCAATTCCTTATGGAAATACAAGACCACATGGGCCTGACTGCACTTTTGGTAAACTATGAAACTAAAGTAAACAAATACATAGAGCAACAGAAGATGTAGTTTGAAAGCTTCAGTTCTAAAAAATAATATACTACAGACAAACTATTCATGTTAAATACTTTGCAAAATGAATAGAAATGCAAAAACATTTACAGTCATCGAATGACAAGGGTGCTAACCCATTCTTTAATGTCATATTGTGAAAGACCATTCTAGACAGTAATTGTGAAGAATTTCACTTACCATGCATCTAACTAAACAAAGAGAACCTGCTGAATCCCATTCTGTTAAAGAGCTATTTCACATGATGGCTCTCTCCCCTTCTGATGCTTACTTTAGACATTAAGCTTCATCTGACTTTTCTAAGAAGGGCAGCTAACACAAAACCGTCTCAGTGGGAAGGATAAACTGAATTATTTGCAAGTGCTACAAGATGTATCAGAAAACACCCCATGTCCCCCACCATGTGTTAATTATTTCTTGCTCATGGATGTCTGCATAGATTCAAATAAGGCACAGCAAATATGAATGAATTATGAGAATGTTCTTCCACCTCATGATTATAGTTTTCTTTTTTCTTTCTAATGAGAGTATGGCCTTAACCTAAAAGGATGCAAAGCAAAACTTTATAGGTGTTCATCATACTGATCACTGCTACACTAGCCTTAGCAAATGGAATTATATCCTGCTAAGGATATATCAAGTCAGCCACTTCCAGAGCTTCAGAGCATCTTTCATATGCCCAAATGGTCAAACAGCTCAAGCTGAGCTGACTAAGACAGCTTTGGGGCACAAAGCTTTACTGCCACGGAAGAAAACACTCCTATGAGGCTTCTGAATATTGATGGGTGGCTTGTGCTCTTCTTTGCTGGGCAGATAAGTTCCCTTTTGGAAAAAAAAAAATCTATTTTCTTACATTTACTGATGTTTTATTACTTTCTTCTTCTTCATGAAAGTTAAAATTAGGAGTGCTGTGTTCTGTTTTTATAGACTGTCTTCAGACTGTAACACACTTTTAAATGGAACACTCATTTTTTTTCTGTCAGTTTAAAAGTAACTGAAACCATTTTCAGTGTAGAAATTGTTTATTTTTCCTTGGTGGGGCTGGCATAGTGTGTGAAAGTGTGTTTCTACTGTGTTTTTTTTCTGTTAAAAAACTACTCTTGTGGCCTGTAAGTTTTACCAGCATTTGCTGCTCATTTTAACCAGGAAAGAGGCACCCAATGTTGGTCCTTCTCTGTCACAAAAATAAAGTTAACCAAATAGCCTTTGCCACCACAGCAGGCTTGCAGTTTGTCACAACTGTAGATGGGTGACTGCTGGGTCCATTTGCTGTACATCAGACCACTCTTCATTTATCTCAGACCCCACAGGCACAATGGGCAGGGGGTCTGCTACATCTTCTGTTGCTGTTCGAGTCCCTGCAGTGGGCAAAGGAGAGCCACTCGTGTCAGTCCTGGAAGAGGGGAAAAGAGATGGTTTCCCTGTTGCGTGAGAATGCTGTGCCCATCCCTGGGGAAGCAGGGAAGAAAATGCTTGGAGACTAGTTCTGGATCGATATCAGGAACACCTAGCTGCTCCACTTCCCGGCCTGCTCATCATCCACCCTCCCCAACCCAGACTCTACATTTGCTCCTTTAATTAACAAAAAAAAGTATCTGGCATATCTTTTACTGTTTCAACCCCTTCCCAGTGATTAAAAGACCCCCTTGTAAGAAGAAACTCAAAAAGGGAAAAGACTACTCCTACATTTGACTAATATCATTCTACTCAGATTGTTTTTTGGAATATTCTCCATTTCCCGTGTAGCCCCATTTTGTTCACCCTTGTTGCTCTTGGATCACTTCACTCACCTCCCACCCCCATTCCCACCCACCCCCATATTATTTCCTTTATATGTAACCACCTGTTTCCTCCCTCCCTCAAACCCCTCCCCTTCCTGTACCTCAGCAAAGTCATACAAACTACTCCTAATATACTTTGCACATAGTAGCGAATTTCTGCTACACTCCTTTTTCCTTACTGTTCGTCCTACTATTGTCTATCACACTTTCTCAACTTTCTATCTCTAAATCTTAACCTTGTAATAGCCATTACCTTTGCCCACTTCTCCCAACTATAACACTTCTTTCCTCTTGTACCATGCCTGTCTCAGTCATCTCTACTCTATTCCTGCTTCCACTATTCATCCTATTACATTATCTTCCACACTCTTATCCCCTTTGTGTAAAGATCCTACCTACCCACACACACATACCTTTCTCTTATCCACAGCAACCTATAGCTATCTCTGTATCTATCTTTCTCATGAATACCCTGCTCCCTCAAATAAAAATTCCTCCCTCTCACTCACTAACATATAAAAACAAGACACAGTACCTTAACTACTACCAACTAAAAATGAAACCTCATTACCTTACGACCCTGCTCTTATCAAGAGACATACATCCAAATCCAGGACCTATTTCTAACTCTACCACCCTGCTAAATACCTCTCCCAACTCTAGCCACTCATCCTCAACTAATAAACAAATCTATTTTTATTCTATCAATACTCGAAGGATCCTTAAAGTAAGCCAATTTCATGCACAGATATCTCATCATACCTCAGATGTTGTTTCTGTAACTGAAACTTGGCTAAAACCCCAAAATCTAGATAAAGACACCCCCCCCGGATTCAATATAAGTCACTTAGACTGTCTAAACAAAAAAAAAAGGTGGGGTTGTCATAGTTTACTCCAATAACCTTACTCTCTCCCATCCTAAGTGATCAATCCCCTCCTTTACACCTGCTGAAGTACTGCCAGCTAACCTTAAGCTCAACGACTTTACTATCATTTAAACAGCAGCCATCTTTATTCCACCTGGGGGCATTCCCCTGCTGGAAAACATTCTCTCGCATCTCTCTCAAAACATCCCTAATGAAACCATCCTCCTTGGGGATGTAAACATTAATTGGCAAACCCTCAGTAATCCTAACTCTCCACATCACATAAATCTATATGGATTTACACAACTAATCTCTCAACCTATACATACTAGTAATTCTTGTTTTCTTACCTCCCTGATAAACTGGATACCGGTTTCAAATCCCTGATAGACTGGATACCGGTTTCAAATCCCTGATAGACTGGATACCGGTCTCAAATCCCTGCAAACACCACAATCCAAAAACACTTCCTGACTCCCTGAGTGATCACTCGCCAATAAAAGTGCTTAGATATACTCACCATATCTTTAAACCACACAGTCTTATCACCTGCCATAAACTTTCCAACTTTAACCCTGAAATGTTTAAAACCCTCCTCTCTAGAATTACTTGAAACTTCCTCACCCAGCTCCCACTTGACAAAGCAGTCAAAGCCTTCAAATCAACGTTCCTTAACATCTTAAATTCACTAGCCCCACCCAGAAAAGTGTGGATAAAAGCTACCATCTCCTGGCTATCCAAACCCACTTGCACCCTTATAAAAACCAGAGACAGGGCTTGGAAAATATGGGTACAATCTAACCTCCCCACCGACTTGCAAAGGTATAAAGAACTTAGAAAGCAAACAAAAAAAAAATCAATAAAGACAAAAAAGATTTCTACTATAACCCCCCCCCCCCCCAATAACTTTAAAATTCGATCCAAAAAAATTCTGGAACGCTATAAACCAAATACTTCATCCTGGCAACCCGACTTCACCCAATTCATGTCCTGACAGGTCATCTTCAACGCTTATTTTATAGAATCAATATCCAAGCTATTTAACCCCAACCCTCTAACACCAATACTCCTAACTTCCCTGAACGTTCTCCAACTACTAACTCTAAACACCTTCCCCCTTAAACCGGTTCCTACTACCTATATCAAAACTCTACTCTCTAAGCTAAAACCGTGCTATGTATCTGATGACAATATCCCTTCATATTTTCTCCAGATAGCAGCCCACTCCCTTGCTCTGCCTGCATCTATCTTAATCTTTCTTTCTTTCTAGAAGCTACAATCACATTGCAGGATTTGCTACCAATGCAGCCTACAAAACTCATCACTGTCATAACCTAAATCTACTAGGATGGCTTGAACTGCCTAACCTACTTCAGGTTAACCATCTAATAGTTGCACACAAGATCCTCTACCAACCAGATAATACACCCATACTTAAAAACCTCATCACCCCCTACAGTAACCTTAGTGCACTTCATTCATCTGAAAGACTTCTAGTTCAAACTCTCAAATCCAACAATACAGCTGGAGAATCTCAATTTGCTAACACTGTTGGCAAAACTTGGAATTCTCTTCCTGCTAATCTTACATCTGAACTCTCTACCTCAGTTCAAGAAAAGTCTGACTCAATACTTTAAAAAACGATGGCTATGTCCTTGTCCAAATCCAGACTAACTCTAACCATCACTCGTGTGCACATGGAGGACTTCTGCCTACACTTTGTTTCTTAACTTATATATCCTATGATCTTCACCTACTAGGCATTCAATACTCTATCATTCTTAAAAAGACTGTCTAGAATTTTCCATCTGAGTAAAACTGTAATAATTTGTTTGTGTATATCCGTTTGTTGTGTTTGTTTACATCTTTGTACAAATTTTTTTATCTGTGTTTATTTTGTGTTTTAAACTGTAAAAAATGTAACAGTTTGTTGAATGTGTTTTCCGGAGCTTTTTTCCCCGGGCCTCCTCTGAAAATGGGCATGTATCTAGTCAGACTATCCCAGTAATTAAATGTAAAAATAAATAAATAAAAATAAATAAATAAATAAATAATCACTCTTTCTCTCTCTAAATCTAAAGTTCCATCACTCTGGAAATAATTCTACACTCTACCTATTCATAAAGGAGGCAAATCCTCAGAAATCTCCAATTTTAGATGTATTTCTATCCTCCCCCCTCTCTCTAAAGTCCTGGAGAAATGTATACACAAACAAGTTATGCAATATCTCATACAGGAAAAAACTTCTCACTCTTACACAGCATGATTTCCAACCTAAGCATAGTATTACCACATCTCTAGTATCCTTCCTCAGCACTATTACGCTAGCCAAAGATGAACATAAACTTAACTCATCTATTCCTTGACCTCTCAAAGGCTTTCAACACTCTCACTCTCTACTACTGAACACACTATCAGACCTCAACTTCTCCCCTGATACAGATGAATGGTTCTCCAGCTACCTCACTGACAGACTGCAATGAGTGAGATGGCACTCTGCACTATCTACTCCCCTTCCAGTAAGGATGGGTGTCCCCCAAGGATCCATTCTTGGACCACTACTTTTTAATATCTTCACCAACTTACTCTACTCCTCTTGTCCTCAGGCTACCATTGTTCAATATGCAGATGACTCTACATTCATCACTATTGCCAACTCACCTTCTGAACTCCTATCAACTACCCATTCATCCTTTAACTCAGTTGATTCATGGCTCTCCAATAACCAGCTCATCCTCAACCCTAAAAAAACAAAACTGCTACTATTTCTTCCTAAAACTAACAACATCAAATCTTCCTTCTCTATAATGTCCGTAAACAATACCCCTATTGAAGTCAAATCCAGCACAAAACTCCTTGGTATTACCATCGATGATCAACTAAAATTTGATCTATACATAAATAACTGTATCAGAAAAACGCATCAGAAACTAGGACTCCTGTACAGAAATAAAATATTTCTCACCACTAAAACTAGGATTACTCTTATGCATCTTTACCTTCTACCTTGCTTAACATATTGTTCCCAAATACTCACAAATCTCAACTCTGCTCTACTTACCAAGCTAGAGTCGACTTATCACAAGATAGCAAGATTCGCAGCTCAACAAACCTAAAATCCCACCACTGTCTTTCACTAAAATACATATCATACACTCCATTCTATATCACCTAGCTTTCTGTCCAGCTCTATAGTCCCCCATCTCCCACTATTCCCCTAGAAGACATCTCTGGAGCTCAACCCAAGATCTATTAAATATTTACAAACTCAAGTCAAAAACTGGGAGCAACACCTATAGCTACCACCCCTCTATTGCATGGATCAAACTCCCACTTGAAATCAGAGCCCTCACACACCCCAAACAATTTAAATCAGCTGCCAACGAATACTTTAAAAGGCATTGAACCTGAAACTGTTCTCGCCCTCTCTGACCACATCCATCTTACATAGTAATCATCTATCTCCTTTTAGGGTTGCCACCTTTCATTGTGGCTAAAACTGGAGTAAGGCCACACCCCTCGCATCACCAGTACCCCTGACCCCCCACACACACACCACCCATTTCAGGACATCACTGACATCACCTGGTGGGGAACACCCTCTTTTTCAGTTCCTAATGCCTGCTTTCAGCTGATTTACTATGCTTTTCCATAAAAAAGCATAGTAAATCAGCTGATTTACAAACTCTGATAGTCTGTTTCCTTTTTTGAAACAGAATACCAAAGTTTGTACAGTGCTTTTCGGACTATTAGAGAATCAATCTGATTTCCGGATAGTCCAAAAAAAACCGGAGGGGTGGCAATCCCATCTTTCCTCCTTAACCCCCCCCCCAATAATCACTTTCTCTCCCTTTTTCAACTTACTCTAATCTCTCTTCCTTCTACCTCTAAACTTTCTTTCTTATTTCCAAATCTAATAATACCTCTTGAGTTACTACTACTGTTTATGTAATACATAATACTTAGTCTAAATAGCAAACTCCCCATGCTTTTTATGTAACTTCCTAAGCATTTGTATCCTAATTATATCACAAGACTGTTATTATCTCCTTTGATTTTAGACTTGCAAACTTTTGTGACCACTGCATGTCTTATCAAATTTCCATGTATTGTATGTTATGTCAAATTGTTTGGGCTATTTGGAGCTTTTCTCCCGGGGCCTCCGCTGGGAGCAAGGGTTTTGCTCAGTCGGACACTCCTGGTCAACAAATGTAAAATAAAAATAAATAAATAAAATTGGTTTACCAGGAAAGTCCACTGGGCCTAAAATAGCCCATTTTCAGGGGACAAAGGCTCCGACAAGAACCAAGATACAGAACAAATTAAGCATTAAATAGGTACAGAAGTAGAAACAGTGTTACACATAGTGATTACACTAATATATACAGAATATACACATAAAAGCAATAATTTAGTTGGTTTGATTACAGTTATATATACAGAATATATATATATTTAGTTGGTTGCCAGATGAATTTAATCAGAGAGGTTTAAACAGAGATATATTAATCGGCATTATTGTACCATTATCAACAAGTGATGAAAAAATTATGGAGAAAATATCAGGCAGCAGTAGGAAAAAGCATAGGAGTTTAGTTATCATGTAACTATTTTCTTCCATAGGAAAAAAGCTCTTTAATTAGATCGGTTTCAAAGTTTTCAGTCAGTTTGAGGGAATACCTCAGGAATTTGTGTCTCATGGCATCCATGATTCTCATGATACTCCTGGCAAAACTCCACAGGAGATATAGTGGTATTTGAAATCTCTTTGGTCTCAGTATCTCTCCATAACCCCCTTTTCCCATTTTGCACATGGGATGGAGGTGTCACTTCAACAGTAACAATCATCTTGAGCCGAGCTTTACAGCACCGGGTGGTTAGCCCTGCCATGGCAGTTCATCCAAACCACTCACACACTCGCACCTATGGCCAATTTAGAGCATCCAATCCACCTACTGCATGTCTTTGGAATGTGGGAGGAAACTGGAGCACTTGGAGGAAATCCATGCAACTACAGGGAGGACATACAGACTCCACACAGAAGGCACCCCGTCTGAGAATCAAACCGGAGAACCTACTGCTGGAAGGTGACAATGCTAACCGCTGCGCCACATCTCAGCATCAACACCTGTTATCTTTTCAAATCCCAGTGCTTGAGCTTGGCAGAAGAGAAATCCTTTGGTGGAGTCATCAGATGTGCTTAAATCCAGGTCTCCCCTTCTTCCTCCCTGCTCCAAAGCAGTCACCACACATGCTTTGGACTTTTCTTGGGGGCAGTATCAGGAGGGATAAAAGTGAAGAGTGTAGGACACCAAGGACAGATTTAAGGACATAAATATCTAGCAGATGCTTGTACTGACCAAGACACTTGACCTTCTGAACCATCTTTGTCACCTGGTACCTCTTCAAACTAGTTTCAGACAATATCACAATCATGTGGTATATCAACAAGTAATGGGGAACCAAGTAGTGCCCCCACTGCAGACCAGACATGACAGCTTAGGATACAGCTTCACAGCATAATCTCACTCAACAAGCATCCTGCACTCTAAAAGCTAAAAACTGTGCATCAGTCAAGCTGAGAAGGACCATGGCAGAACCTCACAAATGGAGATGAGATCAGGAGATCTTCCTCTGTGTGGGGTCCTCAAGAAGACCTCTTTGTCTCATCTTTGAACAACTGGCAAGGTTCTGTTCCAGGACTCTGTGGAAGAAGGCCTGGAAGATAGATGCCTTTACTTTTCTTTTCTTTGGACAGGAATGTTCCTGTATGCTTTTCTACCCTTTCAACTAATTGGATTCAGAAGGAATCCCCAGGATCAATGTGGTGATTCCCTTCTGGCCCAGACAACTGTGTTTTTACTTTCTTTTGGAAATGGCCAACGGCAATTATGACAAGCTTCCTCACAGAACAGATCTACTCGCACAAGAGGAGGGAGGGGTGTTTGATAACACTGACGTCAAGCATTTTTAACTGGCTGCTTGGATGGTAAGGGCTTAATTCCTTTTAGGCATCTGCTTATTGAGGATGTGCAGCAGGTACTAATGTTGGTAAGAAAGCCTGCTACTAGAAAATTGTATATTAGCAAATGGAAAAGGTTTTCCATTTGGTGCTAACACAACCAGCTCATTCAGGGCTAGTTGTTCTATGGTTTTACACCATTTGTGTGAGTTACTATCCTATGGCCTTTCTTATTCCTTTATCAAGGTTCATTTATTGGCCAATTCAGCATGTCTGCCCATAGATCCCTCTCTGTCAAGGCAGTCTCATGACAAAATGTTCTTGATAGGGGTTCTGTATAACAGGCTGCCAAGGATCTTAATTGTGTTAGACAAGGTAACATGGCTAACCTGTGGTTTGAAAACATGGTCCTTAACATGGAAAATAGTTTTACCAATTGCCTCAGTGGACTGAAATAGATAATCTACTACATGGAAACACAAAGTTTCAACTACATTTGCCTTACTACCCATTTCTAAGCAGCAGCCTTAATATACATTTTATTAATGTTTTGTAGTCACTGAATGACATCACTATCTTAAGTTTCGGATCACTATTAGGCTGTAGTGAAGGATGTACAGCCCATGATTGCTGTCAGCAAATATGAAGCTGGTGTCTACACTGTATCACAGAATGCAATAAAATCCTTTTACTGTTGTAGTAAAGCACAGTGTATTAGAATACAAGTAAGATGTTTTGTTTGCACTATAATATATGTGCATATTCATGTATAGCAATGTCTACATGGACGCAAGTCTAATTTTTAAAACGATATGTATATAATTAACCTCTGCATGCCTGGGGGTGGCATGTGCAGGGAGTGCTACAAACATACCACTGTTATCTTCAAGTATGTTTTACTGGCAACACAGTGGCTTCAGACCATTTAACTGACCTCAACAGCTGTGCTTTAACACATTGTCAGATGACAACCTACATATGTTCTGCATACCTACAGAACACTTGGCGCACAGTAAGAAATGAGTCCTGATATGATGTTTTCTAGGAAGGATGCATAGGTACTTCCATGACTTTTCCTGACACTAGCCCTAAGGCACTGTATGCTTAAATTTAACTTTTATATCCTGCCTAACTTGAAAGTATTTAACTGTTACAATAAGTGCCACTGCTACAGGATTGTCAACTTCTGAAAAGGCAATAAAAAGTGTGACAAAAAAAAGTGATTCTACACAGTAAAAAAAAAAAAATCACAACATTCCTTAGAAAATAAGTACAGCTTACTGGTTCTCAGCTAAATCTGAGTTGTAGTTCTGAGCCTGTAAATACAGTATACAAATTATGTCACTGAACTGAAAATGGCCCCTGTTACTTGGACCAAGAAATGACAGCTACAACTTTTTTGTAGAAAACATGATTCTAAAAAAACTCACTAGTCTTTCAATGGCCCTGTAATACCTCTAAAAAGATGATTAATATAATATTTACCAATATTTTAGGTAAAAAATACTTTTAACTAAACTAGAACTTAAAGAACTGTGATCCTCTAGATATAAAAGTAGCCACAAAGAGCTGACAGATAAGCGCTCCTCTACAGTGGTCTTAACTGTGCTCTTATTTTTCACATTTGCCCTTTAGGCAGCTTGTGCATACCAAGAGTTAATTTTAGAATTTTGTGTCTGGGTACAGTTGATCTGCTACTGAATACAAAACAGATGTCAACAATTCACTACACCTGATACTTTTAGCCAAGCGCAGAGCTACAAATGTTGCTATGCTAGGAGCCACAGCACCGTTGACCCAGGATGCAATCAACAGCATTTTAAGACTCTTGCTATGAACAGTATGCCCCTGCAATCACAGCATTTTTTTTTTTGACTTACAGGTTCAGTATTGTGAAAATACAAAAAAAAGGATGCACCATTCCAGTTGAAACTGTATGCAATGAAATCCATTATGCAACAAACTACTGTTGGGTGTGGCTTGCACATACAGTACAGCAAGATATATGGGAATGCAACCATTGCATGATGATGCAGGCTTAATGCAAAACAGAAACCAAGGGAAGCAAAGAAAGGTATGCTGTTTTTAATTTGACTGAAAGTATTCATTATGCTGTTCTATTTTAATTTAAATGCACTACTCTTGCATACAAGGTCTAATACTAGAGTGTTGGATAATTCAAGTGAAAGCTTCCCTATTACAGTCAGTAGTTAGTTACTGAAAGAACGACCTGAGAAAAATATAGAAAAAAAATGCACTATCATACGATAATTAAGCTCATTTTACTATATACAGTAGCTATCAGTCCAAACCCTGATTTAGGCTTCTGCATAATGCACTGTCAGTCTCATTTGGCTGCATGTTGTGAATTCTCTTCTAAGAACTTCTCTTTTGTAAAGCTACTGAAAAAAGTACAGTAAACAGTGAACTACTTAACATTAAGACAAAACACCTGTCACACTCCTATATCATTGATACAATCTGCCACATCCAGAATCTGACAAGTTTTCCATGGCTGAATCAGCTCATCCTTCTCAGATTAAGAATTGCTAGGATGTCAAAAAATAGAACAATTTCTATAGCAGAATGATCTGTAGAACATAAAGACATGAATATATTTCCCCCTCTAAGAAAATAATTGTATGATTATATGAGGTGGGAAAGCATTTTATTGTGTCTTTCTTTTGCAGCTCTTCCTGACCATTACAGAGCCAAAAGAATGCAGGGGTGTATATAGGTCTTAAAGAGTAACTTATTCCAGTTCTACACCTCATTGACTTTTGCAAAACTCACCTAATTCATCAGTCTTTGCAAAACCACAAAGAGTTTGCATACTGCTCATCTTCAAGAATTCTGTCAATCACCAGTATGCTGAACACAAATTTAAAATGCCTCAGTTTAAGTGGGCATGTAGCAGCTTTTCATTGACTTGCTTCTGCACCCTGCCTCAGAGCACTAGACCCCTGCGCTATTCAGAGTATCCAGTGCAGCATCAGACATGGCCTGTGCTTTCCTGTAGTCTATTTAACTTACTGAGGACTGCATCAAGCCCTGAACATGCACACTTGCCATTGGGAGATATCCCATCACTAATAAATGGATTTGTAACTTTAAGAATATGATGAACGCAAGTTGCTGTAACATGGCTGCATGCTCAAACACTGATACAGACAGTATGAGTTAAGAAAAAGCTGTGTGAACTGGAATTATGTACAATGCAACAAGGTACTAATGCGGTCTATATATTAATACAGAAGCGTGACTGTGCAATGAATGAAATACTTTATGACAGCCATAAGCTGCAATAAGATTATCACTCTGGCAACGCTGACTGAAAACATTCATGCTGAAGTATATATTGCCAAACATGCTTGACATAATACAGTTAGTGTAGGCAGAACACTGTCAGTTAATTATCCATAATGTCTGTGTGCATGTACTAAAGTACCATGCATGCTAAACATGACATGCACAGCATATATTTCTTGCTGTACAGACTCCCTATGTGTAGCTGCACATGAAATTCTTAAGATGTAATCAGCTAATGAAGGTGCTCAATTTTAATGGCAAGCTTCCAAGTACATACAAACCGTATTTGTGCCAATAAACTTTTGGATCATTTCCAGCAAATTAGATCTCTCAGCGTCACTACGTCGAAAAGTCTCAAGTTCTAGTGTGGACAGCATTCATCAGTCCATAAATGGAAAGCCAGCCACATGTTGACAGGCAGCAACACAAGAAGTTCAGAAGGGCAAGGAGCGCAAGAGGGCACAACCAGTAATTTACACCTGTGCCTTTAGGAAGGCATATGTATGAAAACAGCAGCAAATACAAGGGTGTGAGGGAAGAAATCCAGCTGCAGAACCAAAGCAACTAATACTCAAGCAAAAGAGAAAAAGGAAAACATATACAAGCAATGAAAAAGTAGGCGTACACAAAGAAAAAAATAAGTTATGTCTTACCATAACGTTCCATCTGTGTTGTTGATCTTTGTACATTCATTACTGATGAGTTATTGGTTCCGTCCTCGGAACCGAGCCGGCCAATATCAAGCTCATGTCAGCCAAAAACTCTCAAGCCAAGGTCCTACCCAGAATGCTCTGCTCCCTGTTACAGCAGATCGAGTTTGCAAGTTGATAGATAAAAGTAGAGGTTACCTCTGGTCATAACAGATGTAAGATAAAGGAGTACATGAGATCAACCAGGAACCTCCGGATGGGGGACGGAGGGTGGGAAGTAATGAATGAACGAAGATCAACAACACAGATGGAATGTTATGGTAAGACATAACTTCTTTATCTGATGTTGTTAATCTTCGCTCATTCTTTACTGATGAGACAGAGTCCCCAGCTACTTGTATCCCTGGGTGGCCCTCATGAAAGGATGTTCCTGAGCACCATGGAGCCAAAGGAAGCTCTCCCTCTGGAGGCCAAGTCCAATTTGTAATGAAGAATAAAGGTATGAGGTTTGGCCCAAGTTGCAGCTGAGCAAATATCATTGAGGGAAGCCTTAGCATGGAAAGCTGCTGAAGTTGCCATAGATCCTGTAGAATGAGCTTTCACTCTATGAGGCAAGTTGAGATTGTTTTTGTTGTAGACAAAGGTAATACAATTTCTCAACCATGAAGCCAATGTAACTTAATACAGGATGACCTTGTCTAGGTCCAGAAAAAGCCAGAAACAGTTGTCTGACTTACGGGGTAGATTTTGTTCTGTCCAGATAAAATTGTATTTGCCTATGAACATCCAAGGAGTGCAAGCAATACTCTCCCTTATTAGAATGGTTAGGAAAGGACACTGGAAGGTCAATAGATTGGTTGACAGACTGCTCTGACACCACTTTTGATAAAAAGGAAGTATTAGTTCTCAGTGATACCCTATCCTTATGGAAGATAAGATAGGGAGGTTTGATGCATACGGCTTGAAGTTCTGACAAGCATCTGGCCAATGTCACTGCAATCAGAAACAGTTTTCCAAGAGAGATATTTTTACATGACATGAAGACGCAGGGTCAAAGGGGTAGCTGTTAGAGCATGGAGAACCAATGCCAAATCCCAAGGTTGTACCAGTTCTCTACAGGGAGGTTTTAGGTGAATAACCCCTTTCAAGAAAGTTTTACAGAGTCTGTGTGACATAAGTGAAGAATCTTGAAAACCAATGTGGAAATTTGAGATGGCAGCTAAATGCACACAAATAGTAGAGGCAGACTCCCCAGAGTGGAAAAGATGTAATACGTAATCCAGTACCATTGAAAGTGGGGCGGACAAGGGGCCTAATTGTTTATTCACTGCCCATAGAGAGAATCTTTTCCATTTGTTAAGATAGATTAGACTAGTGGACTATTTATAAGATGCAATAAGAATATTGCACAGGGAACAAGAGGTTTTCATGCCTGGCAATCACTGGAAGTGGAGAAACCAAGCTGTCAGTTTCATGGTTGTTAGATTGGGGTGATTCAGACCCTGCGGATGGGAGATCAACGCTGGGGATGGATTGAGGATCCACGGTTGATCTAGCAGGTGAGGCCAGAGGAAGGAAAACCAGACTTGTCGAGGCCAATATGGAGCAATGAGGATCACTTTGCTCTTCAACTGTCATGCTTTCTTCAGAATTGGGAAAGGAGGGGAAGAGGACAATAAGCATAAAGTAGACCCGAGGGCCAAGCGTGGACTAGAGAGTCACTCGGTGACTGTTCCCGAGGGGGGATTAGGGCAAAATAGTTGCTGCGCTTGTAGTTGGTTGGGGAAGCAAATAGGTCGCAGCAAGGCTGGCCCCAGCAGTTGACGATTTTTGCCACCATCATAGGATTGAGGGACTACTCGTGAGGTTGCAGAATGGACCTGCTCAGTTTGTCCACTATCACGTTGGAGCTCCTGGGAATGTGCATTGCAACTAGAAAGCAGTTGGAAGCCATCGTGCATTGCCATATTCTCAAGGCCTCTTGGCATAATGGGTAAGATCTGGTATCCCCTTGTTTGTTGATGTACCAGACCACTGACATGTTATTTGACTGGATCGCAATAGTCCCTGACGGAAGGATGGAATGAAATGCTTACAACGCTAGTAGCACCGCCTTCAGTTCCAGGACACTGATATGCAAAAAGGGCCTCCGTCTCCGACCAGGTGCCTTGGACCGAGTTTCCCTCACATAGCCCCCCACCCAATCAGGGAGGTGTCCGTGGTCATTGTGGCTATCGGTTAATGGGGGATGAAGGGGCGAGACCATTGTTGGGGATTTCCAGACGTCCACCAGAGTAAATCTTGCTTGCATCTCTGAGTTGCACTTATCTGAAAAGATAAAGGATGTTGTAGAGGGTACCCACTGAGTGAGAAGTAGCCACTGAAGGACTGAAGGAGCCTCATGTAGAATCTGGCTAGAAGAATAATGGTGATAAAGGCTGCCATTGACCCCAAGAGTTGGAGTATAGATCGAGTGGGAGATTTGTGGTGACAGAGCAGTGGTTGAACCTGTTGCCTTGTCCTCTGAAGCCTGTGGCCCAGAAGGGATGCTGTGCAATTTCTCGTGTCCAACAGTACCCCTATAAATTCCAAAGACTGAGTTGGGGTTGTGTTGGATTTCTCCCAGTTTATAGCAATTCCCAGGCTTTGAGCTGTTAGTAGCAGGGCCTCTTCCAGTAGATGCTTGGTGGGGGTGGTGAGGAGCCAGTCGTCTAGATATAGAAATGCCTGGAATCCTTGAAATCGCAAGTGAGCAATAACCACTGCCATGCATTTGGTGAACACTTTGGGGGCGGTAGAGAGACCGAAGAGCAGAGCTCAAAATTGGTAATGACTGGCTCCTATGCAGAAGCGGAGGTATCCTCTTGAGCATTTGTTCAATTTTATATGTGGTAATATGCATCTTGAAGATCTACAGAGCACATCCAATCGTCTTCTTCCAGAAGAGGAAGGATAGACTGAACTGTGACCATCCAGAATTTCTGTTTTTGCAAATTTGTTCAGTGTGCTGAGATCCAGAATTGGCCTCCAGTCCCCTGTCTTTTTTGGCACTAAAAAGAACCTTAAGTAAAAACCGGATCCTATCTGGTCTGTGGGGACTGTCTGGATGACTCTTTTGTAGCAGCTTTTGGATTTCATGTGCTGCTGCTTCCCTTTAGCTGGGTGGAACATCGGGTAATACTCTGGGTGAGATTGGACAAAGATGAAAGGGGATGCGATAGCCTCTGAATATTATCCATTGTACCCAAGAGTCTGTGGTTATATTTTGCCAGGCAGTGGAGTACAAGGAAAAATGACCCCTGACCGCTTCCAGAGGTCAGCAGTTGGGCAACGTTTCAGGAGTGCTGATAGGGTTGGCCAGAGAAGGAATCTCTGGAAACCCAGTTTCACGGAATCCTCTGCCCTGAAAGGAACGTCTTCCATTGGAGTATCACCCTCTGCCTCTAGGGGACTAGGCACATGTGTCCCAGAAAGAGCCCTGTGATTTCCTGTGCCACATTTTCCCACTCCTCTGATTTCTGGAATAGAATCACTGAGGATCACCAATGGCAGACAGGGTCTTGCCATCTTGTTCGCACCTTGCCAGCATATCTTTCACTTTAGGGCCAAACAAAGAAACGGCCTCGATGGGGGCGTTCATGAAGGAAGCCTTAAAGGAGTCCGCAAAGTCACAAATGCGCATCCAGGCATGTGACTGGTGACTATACCCGCGCCTGCCACAATAGCCACCCCTTCCATTGCGTGAGAAATAAGATGCAAGGAAGAGTTGGAAATTAGCTCTAGGGTGGTTATCTGAGAAGGCACGTTGTCAGACTGTCAGAAACCGCTCCTGCCAAGGTTTCAGAGAGCTGGCTGATAAGATCCCTCTGAAGCCTGGTAAAGTGTGCCAAATAGTTCAAAGACCTTATGGCAAAGGTCGATGAAGCAAACACACACTTCCCTAGTCTATCAATCGCCCGGGACTCCTTGTTGGGCAGATGGACAGTTTGGATCTCTTCTGCCAAATCCTCCTTAGTTGCAGCTGCCACCACTATAGCATCTACTGGAAGACCTTGTGACCAATGTGGGTGCTCAGCTGGGGGTGATATTTTATCCGGTCTCCTTGATATCGCTTCCAGGGTGTCAGGAGCCTTCCATGCTCACTGAACGATGAGCTGGATGAGCTCATAGGCAGGCGGGGTGAACCAGGAGGTAGGGGGACGGGCAGGAAAAGCCTGCAGGATTATGGATTCCTCAGAGGAAGGATTAGAGGACTTGCAGTCACCCCTCTAACTATCTCGAGGATGTCACCAAAGGACACCTCACAGGGTGATCGTGGGGACCCTTCCCAGTCATCCTAATCTATATCTTCGGTCAATGACTCCTCAGTGGAGTCCATGTGCTTCCTCTTGCATGATGCTTTTGAGGGGTACTTCCTCAGTGGAAGGTTCTGGAGAAGACTGCAAAGAGGGGGTCTCCTGAGGAAGAGAAACCTGAGGCCCTTGTGCCCTGTGTCTGGTGGTTGTGGCTTGTGACAGTTGCGGCACATAGGGAGAGAGAACTCCGACATGTGGGATTTGCCAGCAGAGGCAAGCACCCTCTCGATGACCTGGAAGGCCAGCCCACCCAAGGAGGGATGGGAGCTCAGAACAGAGCATGACAACCTTGGAACCGGGGTCACACCCCACCCCGACGAGCCCATCCCCAGACCAGGAGTCTCAAGAGGACTGTGGACCATGAGAGAGAGAGAGAGGATCCCTGGAGGGTGCCACAGAAACAATCGGCGTGGAACCAGGACTGCCCTCCCCCATGGCACAGCCACTGGCCTGAGAAAAGCCCAATGCCCAGTGCACTAAGGGCCACAAGGACGACTCCGGTTCGAAAGTGAGATCCACTATTGGATTCAGAGGAAGGGAAGCTGCTGTAAGAGTAACAGGCTTTGAAACTTGGGTAGAAGTCGAATGAGGAGTGTATGTTGGAGTTTAAGAAGCTATACATTCACCTGAAGGAGGGAACGTGGATTTCGATGGGTGAGAAAGGCCTCTGGCCACAAGCAACTGGTCAACAAGTCGCAACACATCTTGTTCAGAGAAACTCTTGGCTGACCTCATGGAGAAAGCTGATGGCGATTCTAACCTTTACAGAAAAGGACTATATTGATTGCCAGCAAATGGATCCAATGAAGGAGAATACTTGGACCTTGCTAATTCAATAGGTGCAGAGCCTGGAACAGAGGACATCTGCACCAAAGAAAACGGTGTGGAAGTAGCCTGCGCTGATGTCAGCGCCATATTAGTTGAAAGTCTCTGCACTGTAAAGGCAAAAGTCTGCCCCAATGGGTACGGTGCCATTGAGGAAAGTGTCTGCACTGGTAATAAGGACGGTGCTGACAAAGACTGTACTGAAGAACATGTCGGTGCCAAAAATGTCTGCCCCGTGGAGTACAGAAAAGTCATACTCTGAGCCGAAGGGGATTTTACTAATGGTGCCAAAGGGGACTGTACCTGCATGGATGGTGCTGGTAAGGGCTGCGATGGAACTGCCTGAGCCGTAGTTGTCTGAACCGGGAACTCTGGTGCTGGTATCGATAAGGAAGACATGGCTGGCACCAGAATCATTTGGGGTGGTGCTGAGCCTGGAGCAGATAGGTCACAGGTGGCAGCACTAAAGTAGTAATCAATTTCACCTTCTTGTGAGTTGACTCCCTAATATCTCCAGAGGAAGAAGAGCGGAGAGATGATGAAGAGGAAGAACGCCTTTTACAGGGTTTAACAGGAGGGGGTGAGCCCTCCAACCCAGAAATAGCCGCAGGGAAAGGAGACTTGAGAAGACATTGCAAAATTAACTTATTCTTCCTCTCGTTAAGAGTCCTGGTAGAACAATTTTTACATATCCTACATGTGGGATCCACAGTAAAGTGGGAGACATTCAGACAGTAGACACACAAGTCATGGCCATCGGAAAGCGGTAACTTACGGCTGCAATCCTTACACTGCTTGAAACCAATGCTACTTTTCTTATCCGATATAATGATGTGGAGAAGAACAGTATCAAAAGGAAAAGGAAAGGCTACCCAAAAAGCCTAAGAAGAGAAAAGGAAGGATTACCAGCGATGGTACCTTAAAGGTAAGAAAAAGGGCTATAAAGGGAAAAGACTAAAGGGAGAGAGTCTAAAGTATACTATAGGGTAGGAAAATATTAGTATAAACTATTTGAAAATATTTAAAGTAAGAACAATGTATAAAACTTTCAAAAATTAGACAGCTGAGAGAGTGGCTTGACACGGCTATACAGCAACGCGGCAAACGAGATCTGAGGCAACAGGGAGCAGAGCATTCTGGGTAAGACCTTGGCTCGAGAGTTTTTGGCTGACACGAGCTTGATATTGTCTGGTTCAGTTCCAAGGATGGAACCGATAACCCATCAGTAAGGAATGAACGAAGATTAACATCAGATTAAATGTTTCTCTACAGAACCATATGACTGCAAGTATAGAAAAAGAGGCTGCAATGGTGCAGAAAAAAATGAGATAAGAACACAGTTGTGCTTATGCATAGGAAGGGTTTAATCTCACTACCAAGTACTAATTACACATAGCAGTGCAAAGCAAGTCTGAAAAAATATTAGAATAAATAGAAAGGATTTTTAAATTGTACAGAGGATACAAATAAAACTAAAGGGAACAAAGGGAAACGGATTGTGTGAAAGAAAAGGGAAGACAAAGCAAGAAGTCACTGGAATTTACTGTGATTAACCTTATTTTGTCTGGGCAGCATGCAATTAATATAACCTAAAATGTCTAAAGTCATGAGAGGTTGCAGTCTCAAAACAATGACACTCCCGTGGTCATAAAATAAAATTTTTGCAAGAGTGCAGGCTCCTGGCACCCCCTTATGTGAGAGGAGATGACCCATACTCTAAGCTCTAAATATACTTACTCCAAAGTTGTACAACCATGGAGAATAAGACAGCAACAAAGTATCTAAATAAGCATGATGTAGAAAAAAATTAGAGCAATAAAAATAAGTATTAAGTGAACTAAGAAAATCAAACCTTGAACAAGATATACTCATGAATGTAAAACCAGGTCTTAGCAGACAGAGGAGGATCCAGTAGTAAAACTTTTAGCTTTTCATTATGTAACCAAGAAAGGTATTTTGCAAGAATTACCCTATTTATCTGATACACAGAAACAACAAAAAATCGAACAAGTCAATACGTGCAGATCAGACAGATAAAATAAGAATGAAAAAGACAGGGATGTTTCTTTAGATAATGTTAGGGACCTGAAATATCATATTAAAAACATGGAAGACAATCAAGATATATTAACTTCTGAGAAAAAGATGCTAAAGGGAAGGAAGAAAGCCTTGATATTGAAAGAGCAGACAATAACCAAACTGGTGTAGAACTGTAAATACCTGAAGGGGCAAAGTTAGCTGATGAGTCTAATAAGGAAAGGGGCACAACCTAAAATGATTTTGAATTAGACAACTAAACTGGAATCAGTTGATTATACAGACAACTAGCAAGTTTATCAATTTCCTTGGACAAGTGGGAACCATGAACACCATCCTCAGCATATACTGCTAAAATGGCTCTTTTTAAAACTAATCATGGCTCAACAAAACAGTCGTTGCGATTTTCTAGTCTTATTAACTACTCTGGGAGATTTCATTTTACCCATTTGCAGCACTATAAAGAAAGCAAAAGTCAAAGTTGTTGATGCTAATACTTGCCTAGGAACATATGAAATGCATTCTGCTTTGCTAAAATCAACGATACCGAAGGGTGATTAATCCAAAAAAAAGGATTACGCATCTATTGAAAGTGCTCACTAAATTAAAGAAATATACCAAAACTGCTAATGCTGGGAGGACTCTGAAGTGCTTTAATCATTGTAAATACACAGGAACTGTCCCCCACCAGCTAGCAGAACTTATGTTAAATAAGCAACACTAAAAGGAAATTGATATTTTAATACTGCAGAAACATGTTGAGAAGTAAGGATAAAAAACTCAAGTATAATGCCCGCCACAGATTAGGACACAAGATGCAAGACTGCAATACAGGGGGATAGCATAGAAAGAAAAAGAAAAGGCTCATAAATTCATGCATAGGAAAATAGCAAAGGAAAAGAAAGATATGAGGAAGAACACAGATGACAGACTGACAAGATACTTCTGTAAAGACAGGAGTCCAGTAAAAACTTTAATGCAATGTAGCAATTTGCAATGACGTGTTCAAATTCATTTCACTGAAAAGCTTTTAGTCAACATATGTATATTGGTGCTGTACAACTATGTAAGTGAATGGCAACAGATCACTGTGTACCATTTGCTTAAACTGCTGGGTGATGCTTAAACAGAATTTTAGCAAGATCAGAAGGCAGTAGGATAAGGTACTTAGTCCTTTTTACCACTGGTGTATGACCTTGGAGTTCATATATTTAAGAGCTGCATATATGTGGGGAACATAGGGGGGTCTGCCCTTCTGCAAAAACTACGTTTGCAACTTTGTGTGAGGCTTCAATATGATTAATGGAGTGCTAGGATTAGCAATGACCGTCTTCCAATAAACTAAATCATAAAATAAAAACTGCACTTTGATACATCAATGAGTCAATATGCAGGCTAAAATAATTTTATTTCTGTGTGTCAGTGTATATATATTTTATACACGCATACATACATCCACTCAATACGTCTGCACGCGCGCACGCACACACACACACACACACACACACACACACACACACACACACACACACACACACACACACACACACACACACACAAATAGTTCTAAGACTGACTGCTTCACCCTGTTTTATAACAGCACTGTCATTTCACCCATTTCAACATTTTCTTAATCCTTCATATTTTGTTCCAACAGCAAGTTAGTCAGCAAAACCTATAAAAAAAAATAAATACCAAGTTTATACTTTCAACCCGCTTTTACTGTTATAATCTGTACCTTTTTCCTTCTCAAATACAGGGGACTATTGAGCATGTCCATTTCAATTAGAATACACTTCATAGATATCATACATTTCAACTGTCCCTGATTTTATAGAATATCCCCGATTTTATCTGATATTTTTGTTTTGTTCCTCAAGAATTTTGCCTTTCTGAAAACCTGATGAAGACTGCAGTCAATAAATAGGCATTTAAATCTGAGGCTTCATATCCTTCAGAAAATGCATACTAAAGCTACACTTTGTTATATACTCAAAAAGTTGTTAGAATAACACATTTAAAATCTGCCCCTGATTTTGTGCCTTTGTCACCCATTGTTTAATGTGCGCTGTTTAATTTTTGGAAGTAAATATGCCATTAGTATCACCTGTGTGACCACCTATGCTGGAGGATGGAGCATTTCCTGTGTCATTATAAAGAGGTGTCAGTTTGGTTGGGGTGGGACAATGCTGTGACTGGATGTAGACAGGCCTTTTAGTTATTGAAATACACTTGCAGTTTGTAAAGTAAGCATTCCTTTTAGGATGACACTGTGGGAGACCCTAGCACTAGAAGCAAGATAGGATATCACAGCTAGACAGGATATCACAGCTGGGCATTGCTTACGCCCTCCATATTGTCACTGTAAAGGAGCCTGTGGTAAGTGGGTGTAGAAAGTATAGAAAATGGACAGTTTCTCATTTTTAGCATTCATAAATGCAGTTTGGAAATGGCCTTTTTTACTTCATCAACCGATTATAGGTAATTGCACACACCCAGTTACACAGATGGGTCACTGATGAGGCGGACTAGGTAATTCCTGTCCAAGGGGACAAGGTGAATGTCTGTATATTATTACTACATAAACAAACAATGTTTGCAGTTTTTGCAGTTTGCAAAGGACAGCTCCCTTTACTTCAGCTACTCTTGAGTCAGAGTAATCTGCCTCCATCAAGTCCAATCAGCAGGCCCATCATTATAAAGTTCCCCTGTAGCAATGCAGCTTGTTTTTCTCCATAGGTAGGTACTATGCTATCTGCCCGAGGGCATTTATAAGCCTAGCCAGAGTGTGTCAGCTTTCGCTGCCCCGTTGATTAATTAACTGAGCCTCTGTCCAGCAGAGCCAATGAAGTGATCCCAGGGGTGTATTTTCTCTTACCCATCCACTTGTCAAGGTTTCTCTTGAAGAGTGTTAGTGAGGGGCTCTGCCTAATGTAGTTAGGAATTTTGTTCCAAAGCATGAGGAGTCTCTGTGACAGGAATCTATCCCTCCAGCATGTTCTATTTATTGCTGTGGCAAGGTTTAGCTCACTAGAGCACGTGGCTCGCAGTGACTTGGATTTCTTTAGGTGGAGCATGTCCATCAATTCTGAGTTGGACATGGCTTTATAAGTTAGGCAGAGATCACCTCTGAGTAAGCGATATGCCACTGAGTACAGACGGAGTTTTTTCAGTCAGGTTGCACAGAACATATGTTTGAGACCAGTAATCCTCTTGGTGAGGTACTTTGTGGTCTTTCCAGCTGTTGGAAGTGTCTTGTGAGGTATATCTGATGAGTGATGAGTAGAGGGGCACTATAACCTCTATTTCTAGATGTGAACCCTTTAGTAATTAGATGGGCCACATAAAAGGATTTTCTAACTACTTTGGCAATATGATTGTCAAAGGAGAGATTACTATCTAGCTGGGTCCCCAGATCTCTTATTACCTCTTCTGTATTAAGGGGGCTGCCACCTATGAGGTAATTTGTGGGCATTTTGTTTTTCCCAAACGGGAAGACTATGCATTTTTTGGCATTTAGCTTGAGGCCATGACTTTGACACCAGGTGTCTGTCTCAGTAAGGCCTTTTTGGAGGATGTCCGTGTCAGCCGGAGAGTCAATTATGACTCCCAGTTTTCAGTCATCGGCGAACTTGGTAAGTAGTGAATGTACTACAAATCAGTCACAACAATACCAACATCTGGATGACCACTGCTAATGAGATAAGAGCCCAGAAGGCAATCAAGTAGTTAGCAATGCAACAACAAAAGTAAACGCACAAAATGGC
Organism: Protopterus annectens; assembly: GCF_019279795.1. Lineage (NCBI taxonomy): Eukaryota > Metazoa > Chordata > Ceratodontiformes > Protopteridae > Protopterus > Protopterus annectens. Next base: position 715,085,987 of record NC_056731.1, read on the forward strand.
AGTCACAAAACTATACTGACTAAAGTGTAAGCAGATTTATGAAATAATTTCAACATAATCATTCACAGAGGAAAAAGGGGAAGTACACAAAGGGACATAAAAATGGATTCTAAGGAAATGGAGAAACACTAACAGACTGCCTGGAAGTACAGTACAGTTGTGTCCAAGTACAAATGCCATAAAACTAATTCCTTGAGAACTTTCAGGTTATATTAACTTCTTTGGTATCAAGTCCTAACTAGTACATGCAAAAGCAGGGCTTTTTTCTTTTCAGTAGATACCAGCACTGGTCTCATGTAAGAATATACCAACACAGATTTGCACATGGCTCCCTTACAAATTTCATGCTGGTGCATGTTCTCTCTAATTATTCAAGATAAATTTCATAACAAGGAAGAATGGATATAAATAGAGTCCTTACATGTGACTAAACATGATGCCATGGTGGTGCAGCAGTAGCATTGTTGCCTCACAGCAAGAGGTTCTCCCATTCGATTCTCGGCTGGAGCGCCTTCTGTGTGGAGTCTCAAATGCCACTTGACCGTGGGGAGGACATGCAAAGACATGCGTAGAATGGGCATGCCTTCGTTGAAGGTTGGGCATCGAGCTGGCACCTCGGCACCCATAAAAAATCTACTGCCAATCATTAGCGGACCAGAATTCCGCTGTGGCGACCGCTAACCAGGAGAAGCCTAAAGAAGAACAACTTACATGTGACTAAATAAAACAACTTTTATGGAATATTTTTTTTTTCAAAAAATGGAAATAATTGTGTTAAAAGATAGTGCACATACTGAAAACACTTAAAAGCATGACCTAAAAAGCTTGAAAATTCAAAAACAACATCATTTTTTTGAAATATTTACTTCAGTAATAGTGGTAATTAAAATATTAAGAAGTTCTGTACTTACCATAACGTTCCATGTTTGGTGTCCATCTCGCTTACATTCTTGCTGTTTGGGTTCGGAGCCGTTCACGGCTCCAATTCGGCTGAATACTAAAGCTTGAGAGTTTCCACTGACTCGAGGCTAACCCCTATCCCATGATGCTTTAGGTTACATCCCCATATCTTGTTTGCAAGTGAAAGATTTAGGGCCAGATTCACGAAGCCTCCGTGTAAGAGTTATAACTCTTACACGGAGGCTGCAGTTAAACGGTGTGATGTCAGCATGTCATGCATATGCATGAGGTGCATGAGACATGCTGAATCACACTAGTAACTCTTACACGGTCCGTGTAAGAGAGTAGGGGGCGTGTCTGTAGGCTAAGCCCTGCAAGCTGACACGCCCCCGGAAGACTATAATGGCTGAAAGTAAACAGCCACGAGAGAGGCCATGGAAATGTGAATAAACACACTACACAACACATGCCCCGACTGACCATCAGTGTATAAAGTGAAGAGATGTTATAAAATTAAATTAAAACCTTTTTTTTTTTAAAACCCCGTAAATGTTTGCTACTGTGTGCGCTCGTGTGCTACTAGCGCAATTTCAGTTAGCAGTCAGTGGAAAAGGATATAAGAACTAAATATGCAAAGTAAGCCAAGAAGTAATAGCTTAGCGGTAGAGTTGCTGGCCTAAGAGTAGGCAGGCAGGGTTCGAGCCCCACAGCAACCTTTTTTTTGTAAATAAGCACTAAAACGCCCCTGACAGTATTGTACAAATGTAAAAGTATTCCCTTTTGTAAAATGGAATGAAATGGAGCATATATTTTGAAGTAACACAATAATAAAAATAGTCAGAAATGTACTGATAGCTAAGCTGCTGTGAGACAGACTGCCCGTAGCTGAGTACTGTTTAACAAGCTGCAAACTGCATGCCCGTTGCTAAGCACCGGTTTAATACGCTGAAACTGTTTGCAACTAGCTGTGCTTAGCTGAACATGTGTGTCACTAGCCAATTAAGATTTATCCCAGCGCACACCGTTTGCGCGCTCCCACAAGCTAACTGCCAGTGCTTGCGTTAGCTCAGCAAACGGCGCAGACCTGGTTTTAAATGCTTAAAAGTGCTTTTGGCATGTTTGATTGACAGGTCCTCAACTCAGTTCTGTAAGGAAAATCAAAAATCAGTTACCAGATTTGAACCCAGGATACCATGCACTAGAGTCAAGGTACTAAACCACTAAGCCATGACAGCAGTACCTAGAAATGCAGAAATAGCATATATATGTGATAAAATCCAGAATGGAGCATGATAAAGCATTTTCAGTGAAGTAGATACAATTCCAAAACGGCCAATCAGAGAAATGTGCGGGAAAAGGCATATATAAGCCCCATAGGCGGGAATACACAGCAGAAACGATTGTAGAACAGACCTGCAGTCAGAATGAGTGGAGTAGGTGAGGGCGTTGCTTTCGAGCACAGCGTTGGGGCATTGAGGAGTCCAGATACATGGTCTGGCTCCTTGTCCATCATCACGAGGCCCAACTCATGCAGGGCCAGGTCTCATGGGGAGCGTACAGGGCAGAGGCATGGGACCAGTTGGCTCGTGATCTGACCAGTGCTACTGGCATTCCACGCACTGGTGAGCAGGTCCGTCACCACCATGCGGACCTGAAGCGATGCAAGCAAGACCAGTTGACCGAATGGATCCAGGAGGCCCGGGATATGCCCAACGCCCCACTACTGAGTAAGTTACATTTTAGTTATGTATGTAAGGATATCAACTGGCTGATACTATGGAGATGTGTAGTCCAATATTACTTCTTTCGTATTACAGCTGCAGGTGTCCGCTCTATGAACCGAGATGCATGGCGTAGGCTGGTGCGGCGCCACCATGCAAGTTAGTAACCCCACCCAGTACTTGTAAATAAATATTATACTGTAGCATGTATCAGAACACTGCAGTGTATTGATTAAAAGTAATATAATGTGCAAGCAAGATTTGAAAGTCTGCAGGTATGGCTGCAACAAGTTCATCAGTATGCAAGTGTAACTGGAAATATAATTGATAGAATTAAACAGTGCTGTAATACAGATGTCCCACCATTAATTAAAATAGTGTAACCTGCAGTAGTCTCAAGAGTACAGCTTCAGAATCTGAGGTAGTCACATGTGAGATATATCCCTGTTGAAATGCTGAATCATGACAGAAGTGAGGCTGTTGGAAAGTGTTTGAATCACCACCAGTCTAACATGTGAACAAAGCCTAGAAGTAGCAACCTGAACTGTGAAGTTGCAGGATGTGTGAGAGTGACAGAAAGGGTCATGTATGAATAAATAAAGTAGTAATAACCCCTGAATATATTAGCCCCAGTGTGTTTCTACAGAACTAAATGCATGTGGGAAGTACAACTTAATATCCCAAACTGATTTGAGTGTGTCAGAATCTGGAATGTCTAGGCCAAATTCTGTATATGGTGATCACAGTAAACAATTTGCAGATAGAATGAATGATTATTTGACAGACTAAACAGCCATAGTTGTTCCCTGTCCTGTCAAAGTGTAACAGGATGATGTATCTGATCAAATTCAAAATAAGTAGGATAGTGATGTATTTGTAACAGGTCTAGCATGATAGTCAAATAAAAATTATTTTGAAACATCAGCTTCAACTTAATTGTGTACCTATTACAAATGTAAATCAATGTGTAACATATGAATGTGTCATCACTTTCTATCTCCACCCAACCCTATAATTCCATATAACAATACCCACTAAATAATGGTATGTGAACATTTCATTAATCATGGACATTTGTCCGTTCCAAAAATATATGCATGTCTGTTCATGCATGTGCCCTGTTCATACCTGCAAATTTGATGGCCTGTTGCCATTAATCAACCCTGCATGTTGTTTGACTGTGTATTTCTGTTCAAATAATGCATGTGATATTGATATGCCCCTTGTTCAATGGTGTTAATATCTGGGTGTTTGTTTGATGGGAATACCAATGCATGCTGTTACAACTAATCTGAATGGAATAAAATGCCACTAACCCAAACTAACATAACAACTCACAAACCTAGAACGCTTGGGAAGGCAGGTCCCAGCGGACCCACCTCTCCCACCTCAGCTGGCGACTGCACCTGGCACTAGTGCCCAGGCGGACCCCCTCCGGTGGCCCTGTGCCACCTTCGGGTGGAAGCGCTGCAGGGGATGGGGCCAGTCCCCTCTGCAAGTGTGGCGGAGGGTTCGTCCACTCACCCTCCAAGGTGTCCAGTCTGTGGTGCTAAGGGAGATCCAAGACTCGTTCTTGGGCCCCTCGCCAGCTTGAGGCTCGTGTGGCACAGCTAACGGCCCGGCCGTTGCCCGCCTACACAGCCCCAGCACAGCCCGTCCTGGGCTGTGAAGGAACAGTGGCAACTGCCTATGGGTGGGGATATCAGTTCCACTGTTGCCATCTGTGGGCTCATGCATCTCCGGATATCCCAACCTCCGTCCCCGTCAATTGTGTAACCCCCCACGTGTGTCATACACCACCCCTGTATGCGTCTTGTCTGTCTTGTCTGTTAACCTACCCAACCTACCTCCCCAGCTATACCGACTTCCTTCACCTGACATACCACTCTCACCTGAAAAAAAAAAAAGGGCACTCTGTACCCACAAAAAAATTACGCCCCATACATAGCTGTCCATGTCGCACACATGTCTGCTTGACATTGAAACAGTTAATTACAATTGGCTCTACAACAAATATTAATGTTGTCCTGACACCTCTTTCAGGGGTGAAAGGTTTCCAATGTCTCACCAAAATACATGGAAATGCACAGCTGTTGCTGCCAAAGACATGGGCATCTATGGGCCTTACCTACATCCCTCCTGCAAATCCCATGCTTGTTTCCCTACTGTCTTACCCTCTTTGTGACCCCTTTTCACCACTTTCCTGTCGCCCCTTTTTCTTTTCTTTCAAAGAAATTAGCGCGGGTGTGCGCTTGTGTTAGCAGAGCTCACCGCCAGTGCGCATGCGTGAGCTCCGCGCAAACGAGCACAGACCTGGTTTAAAGTGCTTAAAAGTGCCTTTATGGCACTTTGATTGACAGGTCCTGTACTCAGTTTGAAAGTTTGCAAAGAAAAATAAATTCCCACTGTCAGTCTCGAACTCAGGACCTTGGTAACATTAGTCTGTATGACCTACCACTAAGCCATGCTTGCCTTACAAGAACACAGTGCTAAAATAAATATAACATGTAATAGTAGGAATCAGTATAAAGGCAATACAGGAGGTGTACTATCCAAAGCATGTCAGGTAGAGTTTCAATGGCCAAATTACTGGATTCCCATACTAGTTCAGTGTTAACAGAAACAGCCCTGCTACTTGTTAGCTTGTACATAATAAAGTAAGGTAATGTACATATATGAAGGTATGTATATCTACACATACAGATATATAAATATATATTAATACATATGAAATATAGTTGTAGGTGTCAGTATCCATACACACTCACTACAGGAAACAGTGAAGATAAATGCAGCAACCAGAATCTGCAACACAGCCTGGCTCCTGTGAGACCTACTAACCCCTTTAACTGCTTAAAGGTGCCTCCAGCACTTTGATTGATAGGCCCTATACTCAAGTCACAAGCAGAATATAAGCATACTAGTAGGCCCTACCCCAAGACCATTGTAACACTAGTCTGTATGACCTACCACTAAGCCATGACTCTCATACAGGAATATAGTGCTAAATAAGTGGAACATGTAATAGTAGGAATGAAGATAAAGGCAATATAGTATGACTACTAACTAAAGCATGTCAGGCAGACTTTTATAGTCCCAATTACTGGATTTTCCCATACTAGTGTAGTGTTAACAGAAACAGCCCTGCTAATTGTTAGCTTGTACCCAATAATGTCAGCTAATGTACATATATGAAAGTGTGTATATGTACACAGATATATATATGTTTATATAGCAATACATATGACATATAGTTGTAGGTGTCAGTATGCATACACACTCACTACAGGGAACAGGCAAGAGAAATGCAGCAACCTGAATCTACAACACAGCATGAAGCATGGGAGATGTACTAACCTTCACACTCACAGAACACTGTCAACAGCATACCAGCATGGTCCACGCCCTACAATCTGAAAGGGCAACGCCCATCTCACATACCCTTTTATAGCAGTGTCCTGAAATCACAGTGAGACATGCAATCAGTACACACCTGGCTGCATGCAATTAGCAAATGCTGTCTTACAATTGGTGCAGAGGCCATCACATGGACCTATGCAGATACCTACAAAAGCAATGAGTACCCACACTACACTCATGCAATACATTCATTGCACAAAACCGACAGAGAAAGAGAGAGACAGAGAGAACAAAACAGAAATAAAGACAGCCAGCAGCAAAACCAGCAGCAGCAGCAGCAGCAAACTTCAAGCAGCACCAATGACACACCAACAGCTGCCACAAACACAGGTAATGCAAAGTAGCAGGTTAATACTGTGTTTACTGTGACACCTCCAAATGTATCATAGTTCACTATCTATAGGTATGTGCATGAGATAGGTTGTGTGTACATAGTCCTGAAATATAAACATATGTAATATTGCTGTACATGTTACCCATACTTAACACTTCCATAGCTTAGAACACAAGGCCAGTTGTGCATATGATGCAGTAGTTCCCAGGGTCAGTAGAGGTTCCTCCTCATTGGTGTGGGACCACTGTGTATGTATGGCACTGTTAAGGTACATATCCTGTAGTATGGCCAGGGATTAATATCAGTCTGTCATGTGGTGCTATGTCCTCCAGGGGTGAATGTAGCACACATCCAGGGATACCATTTCGTAACAGTGATGCTATGTGTTCTGCAATGATGAAGGTGGCTCTCACCTGGACATGTGAGAGGATAGGGAGGTGACAGTCATTTGGGATAACTAATACCACATGTGTAGGAGAATGGGGGGGAGTACCTGCACCTAAACTGTCTGCAACAATGTTGCCAATATCTGTGCATGTGGTAAATGTGAAGCATCTTAACACTGCTGACCACAGATGCCTTGCTGTCATGTGAATCTGCCCTGTGCTGCAGTAGCCTCCTACTATTTTTATACAATATGCCTGTATCTGTACTCCACTGGACATGATTAATAAGTGGTGTGCAGTTGTTCTGGGTTAGATATGTGTGTGCACAGTACATGCAGTATGTGGGATGTCTGTGGTAAGCATATGCAAAGGTGCTGGCGGTGTGTGTTGTGGCTACCACTGGCACAATGGGCTGCATGGATAGCATCACTGTCATAACTACTGAATAACTGTGTAATTAAATGCATACATAGCAAGGTAGTGTACTGTGCTTGTGGTGTTGTTCGGATATGTAAATCCAGGCTGAGTAATGTGTGCACATCACAGGGTTGGGTTGGATGGCAACACACATCCAGTATGTAGGGATGAACACCCAGAATGTGTCAGACGTGTCACCTGTGCAGAAGTATCCGGCCATTACCTGTGCATCCCCCACAACACACACACATGCAACATATGGCAGAAGTCCTATAGCAGTACACACATGTTCATAGGTTCATACTACGCTATTTGCCCTAGGGCATTGGTAAGCCTAGTAGAATGTGTTTGTCTTTCACCACCCAATTACAAGTTATGCTACTATGCCCTTGTCCGATGTTAGTATACTGTGCCTCTGTCTAACAGTGGCATAGAAGTGATACCTGGGGTACAACTATGATCTACATCCAGTCATCCAGATTCCTATGGAAGAGAGTCAATGAGGGACTCTGCCTAACCTGTAGTGTCAGCTCATTACAGAGTGAAGGGAGCCTCTCAGTCAGGAATATGCCCCTCCAGCATGTCCATGGATGTCAGTGCTGAGGTCCAGCTCTCCTGAGCATGTGGCTGTATGGGACTCTGATTGCCTGAGGTGCAGCATGTTCATTACTGCTGGGTAGGACATGGCTGTATATGGCACGCACAGATTGCCTCTGAACTGGCAATAAGCCACTGAGTCCAGCGGGATTTACTTTACCTGGGAAGCATATGACATCTGTGTGAGCCATTGCATCCCCTTGATGAGGTACTGTTGTCCTGTACCAGTTGCTGTGGGTGTCTGGTTAGGTACATCCCAAAAGGTGCATTGTACGCAATTATAGGCTTGATGATGGATGAGTAAAGAGGCACAATGACCTCCCCTGCCATACATGTGAATCCCTCATGATTAGCTGGGCTATATAACATGTCTTTCAATCCACATTGGCCATGTGGTTGACAAATGACAGACCGCTACCACGTTTCTACCCCAGGTCCCCAACTACGTCTCCTGTACTCAATGGCCTAACACCTATGTTGTACTGTGCCACCAATGTGGAGGCGTGGGAATCTGCATTGAATACTGATACTCCCCCTCCTTTGTTCAAGTGTTGTGGCTGACAAGAATGGTAACAGCTATAACCTAGTAGTACTGGTGTGCTCCTGTGAAACCTGAAACAGGTTCATGTTACTGCACAGATATCGATGTCCAGCATGTCAAGTAGGGTTTTGAGTGTGTGCATCCTTAGGTCTAGACTTCTGGTGTTGAGTAGCATCACTCTCACTTCCTCATCCTTTGTGATACAAATGGATGTGGGTTTGCCTTATGAGCCTTGCCTAATACAGGCACTATGGGTGTAGCAAGAGTCTCCGCCAAATTCCAATGGGACAGGGGTGACAGGTGCAAGCTGTCCCTAGCAAAGCATACCACCCCAAGATGGCAGGCAGGCATTGGCACACCTGTGAATGACACCAGTATGTCAGTCAATTGTTGGAAGGGATCATCGTGCCTTGATATTGTGGCATGGTTCTAGGTGAGGGTAGGATGCTACTCAAGGTCAGGGTCAAACTGTCTTGGGCTACGTGCTCAGAGCGCTCTGTACTGTCTCATGTCATGTAGTCCAGGGAGGAATGTGTCAGGCCATTCACACCAGCATGGATAGTGACTGAGTCATACCTGTACTTGCCTTGGGGTTACCTGAGTATTTGTGTTATGTGGCAGGTCATACTGGCCGACAGGCTGCACACCGTGACCCTCACCTCATTAAGCCTGGTGAACGTGATGTTAGTGTGCCTGATGATAGAGGCACCTAGTACAGGTGTATGAGGTGTGTTGTTTACTGTTAATGGCTGTGAGTGTTCAGCACATTGGCTTTGTGTGATATGTGTTGCACATGTTCGTTTCGTGGTAGTGGTTGCATGGATGTCTGCTTAGGAGGTCTCTGCTGCATAGGCATAGCTGTGGTCCGAGCCTACAAGTATGTTTATGTGTGATCATGTGTTAGGTCCGCTGTTGTGGTAGGTCTATGTGAGACTGGAAGTGTAGTGTGTGGTCTCCTTGGCCACCTGACTGGTTATGGCGGCATTGAGTAGACAGAGCCTAGCCTCCAGTTTGGTATATGGTTGCATCACTCACATGAGTTTGAATTTGTTGTTAGGAGGAGGGGGTTGTCTGTGTACATGCATCTGTTCCAACATTGTCTCTGGAGTACCACACTCACCAGCTGGACTGGGAGGGAACTGACAACTGACCTCTGGACATGCTAGAATACTATTCTGAATTCTGTAATAATTAATGATTGAAAACAAGGTACAGTGGGGAGTGAGGGTGTACTGACATTACCTACAACTGCTGAGTGATATAAAAGCGTCAGTGAGCAAGTGCCAGGTAACCTAAGTGCAATGTGTCACAATTAAGTAAATGCAACAATGAGAAGCAGTCACTTGCTGTCATGTGTAACATGGAAATACGTACAGTAAGCAATGCAGATATCAGTAGTGAGTCACAGACGTGTTGACAAGCTGTATACTATGTGGAAGTAGCATACCAGTGAAATAACAAGCTAACAAATAACAAGCATATAAACAAAGGTAGATCCAGGAGGCCTGGATGTAGTGGTTGCTACAGCAAACAAGGTGTAGCAATGTCAGTAAGATACAGCTCAGATATGCATGCACTATAAACCTGAAACCAGATGTCCCCAGCTATGAATGGCAGAGTACAGCCTATTGTCACACGAGTGCAGACCACAAACCTTGTTAATGTTAAATAACTGGCCTGAAGGCCAACTGCCCATACTAGAACTAATACACTTGTACACTGGGCCCTCAATCAACAGTGCCCAACTTCAATGGATGAAAGACATGTGTCCTGCCACCACAGTGCTTGCCACCAACCTCCCTAATGTAAAACAACTGGTCTGAAGGCCAAGTGCTTAGTACAAATGACATAGAATGATAGCTACACTGTAATCAAGTTTTAACCAAGCAGTAATAAGTAGAAGTTAATACTCCCTGTATAGAATGTGTACCATGTATTGTTGAGATACTATGCTGATAACCTGTTTGTGTACCTTTCCAGCTTGACATGGCTCCAAAAAGGAACCCATCATATTCTGCTGCAGAGGATGACGTGATTCACCAGAGCCTGGTGCGTGACTATGCCATCCTGTTCTCACGCACCACCCAGAATCAGCAGGAGAGGTCTGCACTGTGGCAAAACCTCGTTAGCAGGATAAATGATGTTGGCATGCATGATAGGACATATGAGCAGGTGAGACATCACTGCAGTAATTTGATAAGAAATGTCCGCCAGCATGCTGCAGATATCCGCAGGCAACAGGTTGCCACAGGTGGGGGGGTGGCCACACATCCTCCCCTCACCAGACAGGAGGGGCTACTGCTAAGTGTTGTGGATCCAGCCCCAGAACAACAACAGCAACACCCATGCATCATGATGGAGGTTGGATCCACACAGCAGCAACACACTGAGAGTGCAGGTAAGATGCCATATTCATTTATTGTTATTACTTTTACATTTGTTGACCCAGATAGTCTAGCTGGATATATGTCCATTTTCAGTAGAGGCCTGTGGAGAAAAGCTCCACACATAACGTAATAAAGGCAGACAGACAAGTTGTTAATAGACAGCCAACATGATAGAATTGTACACCAGCCTGTTAACTAAATCAACATACATGTAAGGAACTCAAACAGTTTAGAGTCATACACACTATACCGTTGGTTTAAAAGCAATCCTACCTAAAGCATAACGGTTATGCAATAAGGCAAAAGCCAGATACATAATAGTTAGGGCTCAGAAGGGTAGAGAAGTAGAAGGAGTATGAAAGATACAATGATATGGAAGAGGCAGGAGTCAAGAAGGGAAGTGAGGAAAGAAGGAAGACAGTCAAGAGGATGTGGGAGGGATGGGAGAAGTAGGTCAGAGCATAGAAGGACATCAAGGTGAAAGAAACAGGGTAGAAGCTAGTTTCTATGCACAATGAGGGGTTAAAGGTAAAGAGAGGGTAGGGAGAGGGACGTTAGCCTGTACTCCAAGAAGAACAAAGCCAGTGGTTTGGGAAGTACAGTTTGAGGTGTCGTTGAAGAGAGGTAAGGGTGAGATTAGAGTTAAACCCTGGTATGTACATATGACTGTTCTGTACACTGTTACTTCATGCACGCATAAGGTGTGCATGTGGTATGTATCTGTCATCATGATATATATACAGACATTATGTGCAGCTGATGTGTATAAGGGAACTACTGTACTACTGTACTGTATCATGTGCAAAACAAATGGCACACATGTGCCCACTGACATTACTCTCTTCACACTTCCAGGTCCCTCCCATCTAGCAACGAGGCAGGCCATACATGCTGGTGAGTCTTTTTAACATTATCTGTAAAGCAATTTAGAAAACTAGGAAGAGTAGTGTAACTCTGTAGTAGACTTGCTGGTGACTGTGTTCACAATACCCGTAATACAGTTGTAGTAGATTGAGTAGTGTAACACGGTACTGATGTTTGTGTTTACTGTGGGGTGTGCATGTGTGCAAGCATGCCTGTGCCCAAGTGTGCATGTGTGTTAGTGTCCATGAGTACATGTGTCCATTTCTGAATGTGTGCATTAGTATTGAAATGCATCTCTGTCAAATATGTATGGAGACTGTAATCTGTGTTCCATGTTTTCCTCCTGTAGGTTCTGGTGCTGCTCTGGTGACCTGCAGCAGGGAACCTGAATCTTGTACCCCAGGTACTGATGATGATGAAATGTCTGTAATGGTGCAGGAAGGTGTGTCTGGGTCCACCATTGGTCAGCCAATTGACAGTACACAGCTTTCAACCCCGTCCATGCGCACAGTCATCCTGCCGTTACATCCTTTGTCACCATTGTCCCTAGGTGATAGACAGTCTGCAGTGGGCATAGATCAGGGTAATGTGGTACCTGTGGTACATGCATCCCCACAAGGCAGCCATGAGCAGGGGCCTCCAATGGTACCACGCAGACAGTCACCCATGGGTTCTCGTGGGGGCATCCGTGGCCGTACTGCCTCTGGCCGACGTGCCCAAGGAGGTATGTCAACCTCTACTATGTTTCGAACTGTCATGCAGGCACAGGCATGTATGGAAAGGTACACCAGACAGGGTCTGAGGGAGCTGAGAGAATGTCGCACAGCCATGATAGATGGCATGCGTGACGTTGCGAATGCTATCCGTAACTTCACAGATGTCGTTGACAGACGTTGTGGGGGCATAGAACAGCTGCTCCACAACCAGATGTCCATGGGCCAGGGCCATGGTGTGCGTTCGCGCCGTCGACGTGGCCGTATGCCAGCAACAGCACCAGCTGGCAGTGGCCGCGGACGACAACAGGCCCACTCACGCACCTCAAGTGCCAGCACCAGCCCCAGCAATGCTGAGTCTGTGTCGTCATCAAGATGCCCCAGGAGACCACGTGCACGTGGCTCTGGACAGTCCCAACAGGGAACTGTGTCCAGTCAACACACCCCTGCTTCCGATGACAGTACCCAGTCTGGGTTAGTACCGATCTGACCCGTAGCACCCCTGCCAGGCACAGGTACCGTGTCCGTGCCCACAGACACTGATCTGGATGACTTGACAGGTGCAGTCTGTGGCTGTCCACAAAACCCTGTACATGGCAGCCATTATGTGGGACTGTGTGCGTGCTTACACACATGCAGAAACCTAACACCTAGGGCAAACACATACACACACACACTGCACCAACACTGGTCCACCCTGTACTGCTGCCCCTCACAAACACACATACACACACATGTCAATTGGTGTTACCAGTGGCTGGCTTGGGCATACCTAACCCACACCCTGTGCATATGATGACACTGTGCCACCTCCTGCATACTACAACATCGGTGCAGGTAAAGGTAAACACGTTGCTGATGCACAGGGTGACTACATAGATGTGTATAAGTAGTAACATGTTGGTAACTGTTCACTGTTCCAGTATAATTGTGTGTATATCCCAGCAGTCCTGCTGCAGTAACTGTATGACTGTCCTCAATTGTTATATGCACCCATACTACTTACCAAAGTGTACCAGCTGCACACCATCACATGCTAACATTGACTATGGCAATGCGCATCTTGTGCTGTTACGTAGATTCAGCTATATGTAACTGTTCTGTCACACATGCATTTATACACACCCTGCTACCCACACACATGCACACACTCACCTGCCATTCCCATTATTTATCACCCTACATGAGTAGCTGTTGATACATGACAGGTACACATTTGAGAAGTGCACTATGTTGTTTACTACTGGCGTCCCCTTCTCTACCTGTACTCACAGGGCGCAGGCAACCTCATCGGTTGAAAGATGTAATGTGCATCAGGTACTGTAGTACCCTGATTGCCACATCAAACATGTTTCCCATATGGAAATGCACACACAGACACATCCCACATCCACACACCTGCCACATTCAGGCTTCAGAGCACTATCTAGGTATATTTGGGTACATGTGCGTGTTACAGTAGCATGTAACACTATACTGAGTACTGGCAGTTGTCTGTTGTCATGTTGTCTGTATAGAATAAAAGAATTGTTTGATTATCCTACTCCGTTTTGTGGACATTACTTGCAGATGTGTTACCTTACATGTGTAATTGGTACCACCACCTTCTCTTTTGTAGTTTTGTTTGTATAGGGTGCTATCAACATCACTGCTTGTGAAGGGTAATGACCACCCTGCAGTGCATAGCCCCATGTGGCAAAAGCCACATCCCACCCCATCATTGTGCACACACACTAACCCCACCAACAGTAAAACACATACTTTCCATTTGCAAGATTCAAACCCATACCTAACTGTGTTATGACAGTAGAAACAGACACATTAGCAGAGTGTGCTATTTGCAGTAGTTGGAGAAATCCCTACTAATGCTGTACTTAGAGGGTGCTGACATCATCTGTGTGTAGGAGGAGGGATGTGCACCCTGTAGTGTGTTCTCCCAGTTGTCAAAAGGCAGTTAACCCTCCCAGCATAGTGCACACACATAAACCCCACTCATACTAACACACATATATTCCTTTTGCAGGATTCAAACCCCTACCTAACTACGTTATGACACTGGAGAAAGACGATTAGCAGAGCGCTATGCGAATTACTGGAGGACTTTACTACAGGTAATATAGTTATACAGTCCTGATATCATCGGTGTTTCAAAAGGGGAATCTGCAACCTGTACTGTACTGTCACAGTTGCTAATAGGGACATTTCCAACACACACATCGATGTGTTTGAGGTTTGCATATGTGGGGATCCAGTACTCCAGTGTGATGAGTATATGGTTTGATTGCAACAATGAGGGATATACCCCGAGTGGTGAGCTGTTTGTACTCATGGTTGTGATGATCAGGTCTAGTATATCTTCCCCTCTTGTGGGAAGGTTGGTTACCTGTTCCATAGCCAAAGAATGTATGATCTATGTGAACCCTAGAGCTTGGGTATTGTGGCTTGTGTAATGTTCACAGTCTATGTTTGGGTAGCTAACGTCACCCAGTATGATGGTGTTTGCAGAGTAATCTAAACTGTCCTGTGTCAGCATGAAGGCTGTGTGGGAGTCCTGAGTTTGAGAGGGTGCTGTAAGAGCTCCTCTGTGTCTCTTGCCATGTGGTCCAGGGAGGTACGTCTCAGGTTGTTTGCACCAGCATGGACAATGTCTGCCTCATAGCTGTACTTGCTGTGGAGTGACCTGTGTGCCTGTGTTATGTGGCACATGCTATCACCCGACAAGTAGCTAACTGTGACCCTCACCGTGCTCTGTCTGGACGTCTGTCAACAGCTCATGTCAAGCAAGTTCACACCCCTCATAAATGATGTGGAAACCTTCAAAGGCCCAAGGCCTGTTGACAATATGGACCAGACTGCAGATACCTCTATAAAGGCATTCTATGGACACATTCAGGAATGCATGGATCATGAAGCCATATATGAAAGCATGACCCAATTCTCCAAAGGCAGATGTCCTGGGTGCCAGACACCAGCCATAAACACACTATACAATAGAAGGATGACGCCACTACATAATACAACAACCTCCCAAAATGTGAAGGCACCACTGATGAGTATTGGAAGACAACTACAGGCACCCATATGATTGTCTAAGGCCATCTTTGAGAGAGGGTTCCACAAGCCACTGAGGATAATCACAAGGCTGCCTGTAGTTATGTTAGTAACCTTGGTGGTACTACCCAGATATGCTCAGAGGTAATCCAAGATGTCACACAAAATACAAAACATGCAGACATTGCCATCATCCTAGTGGGCAGGTTCAATGCTGCCTTCTCCCCCCACCACACCAAAAGGGCACATATGTCTCGTGGCACAGTGCTGCCCCCCCTGACATCACAGATGCTCAGGTAAGAGATGCCCTTCCCAAAGCAATAAACAGTGCATCAATGGGACCAGACAGTGTCCCAGGCTGTGTCCTACATGAACCATGAGAACAGCTACACCCAGACATAACACCACTGTTCAATCCCAGTCTTAATACATGGTATGTGGCCAGAGAGTGGCATACAGCAACAGTGGTCCCTCAACATTCAGGTGGTGCCTTCATGGATCCTGGACACTACTCGACCCATATGTCTGACTAGCTTTGTCTGCAAAGCTATGGCAAGGATCATCATGAACCTCACATATCTAGATATTGTGGACCTACAGACATGTCACCATACACAGTTTGGCTTTGTCAATGGCAAATCCTGCCTCTCCAACCAGTTTGATTTCTTTGAAACAGTCACCAAGGCCACTGTCAAGGGGAAGGAGGTGTACACAGCCTACCTGAACCTTGCATAAGCCTTGGATACAATACCCCAGTTGTGCATTCTAGGGAAGCTCACCAGTGTACATATTAACCCCTATGTCACTATGGGTATTGCACAGTGGCTCAAGGGCAGAACAC
Organism: Protopterus annectens; assembly: GCF_019279795.1. Taxonomy (NCBI): domain Eukaryota; kingdom Metazoa; phylum Chordata; order Ceratodontiformes; family Protopteridae; genus Protopterus; species Protopterus annectens. The sequence continues at coordinate 715,102,159 of NC_056731.1, forward strand.
ACATGGTAGAATTGCTGGAGCCATGTCAGCCTCCAACCTGGTACAAGTGGTGTCCCACAAGGCTTAGCCCTGGGAGCTGTCATCTTCATTATATATTTATCATAGGTACAGGCCAACATGGAAGTACTGTGGTACAGCAAGTCGCAGGTGACTGCAAACCGGACACCATAATCAACTCACCAGCTAACACACCCTCCAAAAGGGACTCTTGGAAACACACGACTTGTGCCACAGCCATGGCCTCAATGTGAATGACAGAAAGCGTATAGTCATCCCCTTTGTCAAACACAGAGTGACCACAACGTACCACATATGTGTTAATCCATTACGTGCAGACGAAGGAATTATGGACCTTGGGGTACACAGGTTGATAGCATTCTACCATTTGACAACAACATGGACAAAGTGGTTAGGTAAGCATGTTATATGGGCCACATCATCATGGGATCCACATGTAGATCAGGGGTGGACATTGTGCTCTTTTACTCATCCCTCATCATGCCCATAATTGACTATGATGAACCTCTCGGCATGCACCTTACCAGACACCTGCAGCAACTGGAGATACCACATATGTACCTCGACAAGGGGATCAAAGGGCTCAAACAGATGCCACATACTGACTGGTTAAAGTAACAGCAGCTCTACTCAGTGACATACTGCCTCTTCATAGGCAATCTGTGCCTGACATAGAAGGCCAGGTCATACCCTCAGTTAATGGCCATGCTGCATCTCAGAATATCCAGATCCCACCAGGATACACACTGGAAATACTTGAACCTCAGGAGTGATATACACAGGACATGCTGGAGGGGCACATTCACAACTCAGAGGCTCCCTTCATTCCGGAATATTATCCCAATAGAGGTTAGGCAGACTGACTCAGTGACTATCTTCAAGAGTGATATTAATGACAGGATGTGACATTGTAGGGTTACCCTGGGTATCACTTGTGTCACTGTGAGTCAGAGGCACAGTATACTAACCTTGGAAAAGGGCATAGCAAGACAGATTCACAATGCATGTTGAAAGGCACACACATTCTGGCTAGGTGGATACATACCCTGGGCAGACATCCCTGTACGAACCTATGGACCTATGTATCTTTATCACCATTGTCCCTATGTGCTGTTAATCACCAATGTAATCTCAATACTATGGTAGCATGTGCAAAGGTCAGTTGTCAGTCACCTCTATGGTACAGTTGTGGAATATGTGTGTCATGTAGTAATGTCACAGCTGCCACATGTACACAGTCAACCCTATCCCCTATCCATGGATGTACATCACATGTATGAGATGGAAACACATGGCCAAACTGTGGACTAAGCACTCTGAACCCAGTACTGGCATAACCTGTCTGGTGGCATGAAATACTACAGTGACAGCAATACCAATCTGATGTGGACCTACACGGACAGCAATACAAGCATGGAAACACAACAGGTCAGTCGTGACGCCTAAGGATAGCATCCTGCATGACTGGCAGACATCTCTGCAGCTGGCACACAGGCATACATTAGGCCTGCACACAGCACGCATAACACATAGCACACAAATCCTGTGTGTCAAACAAGCACAGTCTGTACAGCTATACAACACTACTGCCGGTTGTGTTAGGTACTTTTATTGTCCAGTACAGTGAGACAATGCTCACCAGGCTGGAAAAGGTGTAGGTCACAGTGATATGCTCATGGGGCACTATGGTTCACCACATAACACAAACATACAAGTCAGTCAGATGCATGGACACATATGACTCAGTCATTGTCCATGCCACCACAGCTGATATGGGATGTCCCTCACTGGGATACATGATAGGGAACATGGAAGGAATCACTGAGCAAGTGACACAGGCTGGTAGACCCCTGACCTTGGTTGGCATCAGACCCTCACCAGGGATTCTGACAAATTACTGAATGCTAATGACTTTGTGTAGCTACAAAACCCTAGCTGAATGGTTCTTAGCATGCTGTCACTGCATTGCTATGGAATACTGTCTTACCACTCCCACAACAGGTGAAAACATGCAGCTCCTGTACATCAACAACATGTAGACTATATGCCCCAGACCAGGTGTGCATCCCTCACTACTAGGCTGATAGCATCTACATCTCACACTGTATGTACACATCCCACATGCTGCACCTGCACAGAAGACCACGGTCATAATGTTACTCTGTGCAAATACCATGTATTCACATGTGGCAGGCATCACACATGGTAACTATTGAAGGTCACAGGTACATATGTGTATTTGGTACACACATACATCATGTGTGCATTGCCATAACTGGTTTAATCAATGTCTTGCATTATTGTGAGTGACAACCCACACACATGGGCATTCTGTGTGTGCAAAACACACGTGGCATGTCTGTAATCAAAAGCCATACATAATTGTGATATCGTTTAGAAAGGGGTATGTGCATCCTGTGGTGTGTTTTCCCAGTTGCCAAAAGGGATGTTTCTTTCATACACACTTACACACACACTTACCCCCCTTCACACACACTTGCCACTTGCTGGATTCAAACCCCTACCTAACTAGGTTATGACACTAGAGACGGACGCATTAGCACAGCGCACTATTCGCATTACTGGGAGGTTTCCTTTCCCCTGATATACTTATAGGGTGCTGACATCATCAGAGTTTAGAAAGTGGAATGATCATCCTGTGGTGTGCTTTCCCAGTTGCCAAAAGGGATGTTTCTTTCATACATACTTACCCCCTTCACACACACTTGCCACCTGCTGGATTCAAACCCCTACCTAACTAGGTTATGACACTAGAGACGGACGCATTAGCGCAGCACGCTATTCGCATTACTGGGAGGTTTCCCTTCCCCTGATATACTTATAGGGTGCTGACATCATCAGAGTTTAGAAAGTGGAATGATCATCCTGTGGTGTGCTTTCCCAGTTGCCAAAAGGGATGTTTCTTTCATACACACTTACACACACACTTACCCCCTTCACACACACTTGCCACCTGCTGGATTCAAACCCCTACCTAACTAGGTTATGACACTAGAGACGGACGCATTAGCACAGCACGCTATTCGCATTACTGGGAGTTTTCCCTTCCCCTGATATACTTATAGGGTGCTGACATCATCAGAGTTTAGAAAGTGGAATGATCATCCTGTGGTGTGTTTTCCCAGTTGCCAAAAGGGATGTTTCTTTCATACACACTTACCCCCTTCACACACACTTGCCACCTGCTGGATTCAAACCCCTACCTAACTATGTTATGATACTAGAGACGGACGCATTAGCGCAGCGCGCTATTCGGATTACTGGGAGGTTTCCTTTCCCCTGATATACTTATAGGGTGCTGACATCATCAGAGTTTAGAAAGTGGAATGATCATCCTGTGGTGTATTTTCCCAGTTGCCAAAAGGGATGTTTCTTTCATCCACAGTTACCCCCCTTCACACACACTTGCCACCTGCTGGATTCAAACCCCTACCTAACTATGTTATGACACTACAGACGGACGCATTAGCGGAGGGTGCTATTCGGATTACTGAGAGATTCCTTTTCTCCGATATACTTATAGGGTGCTTATATGATCAGTGTCTAGAAAGGGGAATGAGCATCCTCTGGTGTGTTTTCACAGTTGCTAGGAGTTACATTTGGACCAAGTGTGTGAGCATGCCCAGTTCAGCCTTCCCATGGCATGTTGTGTGAAAGATGTCTCATTTATCTAAGTGTGTGAGCATGCCCAGTGTGGGCTTTACATATGTTGAACTCTGCAGCCCATCACATTTGTGGATGAGTGTGACCTTCAACAAATACCTCCAGTTTATGGTTGTGTGTTGTCTGCCATGTTGTGTAGTTACTGTCTGAATGCTTTTTGTGTGAACAAAACAGGGAGTATACTGTGCCTGCAGGTTTTGCATGGGATACTTTGCACACAATTGTCAACATCCGTTCATACTGACCTAACACTGTAGCACTGTATAGTGTAGTGTTTCAGTACTTTCACTGTGGTGGTCAATATCCTGGGCTTTAGTCCTATCACTGCTTTACATTTCCATAGTGTGCACAACAGCCTGGTTAGGATCCAGTTGTGCACATCTGCACAAAGGCAGTGCCTCTACAGACCCTGGTAATTACTGCCCCATAAGCTTAACAAGTGTAGTCTGCAAATCTATGGAGAGGATCATAATTGAGCTCATAAACAAAGATATAGGGGACATGCAGACATTGTACCCATCCCATTTTGGCTTGGTCAGAGGCAGATCATGCCTTTTGTACTGGGTTGACATCTTCAAATTGGTCACTTAGGCCATTGTTGGGGAAAGGCAGTCCATACAGCCTACCTTGGCCTTGCAAACACTTTCAACACAATACCCCACTCAGGTATTGTGGAAAACCCTAACAACTGAAATGTAAACCCATATGTCACAAGATGGGTTGCAAACTGGCTTAAGGACGGGACCCACAGGGTTAGAGTTGCTGGCACTATGTTAGACTCCAGGCTGGTCACAGGTGGTGTCACACAGGGCTCAGTCCTTGGCCCCCATTGTTTGTCATGTACTTCCCAGAAGTACAGGCCAACATGGGAGGACTTTGGCTGACAATGTTTGCAGATGACTGCCCACTGGGCACCATGGTGGACAGTGCATCACACACAGATATCCTTCAGAAGGGACTCACAGTAACTGATAGCTGGTGCCAGGGCCATGGCCTGAAGTCAAAGTGCACAACATGTGTAGACATACCCTTCAGGAAAAGCAAGGTGACCCCAAGCTACCATATAGATGGCAATCCTCTAAACACAGAGAAGGTTATCATGGACCTGGGGACCCAGGTTGACAGTCGCCGTTCTTCTGAGACTCACATTGCTAAAGTGGCTAGAAAGACCTTCTACATTGCCCACCTGCTCAGGATGGGATTCACATCCAGATCTAGTGGGTCATTGTTCCCCTGTACTCTTCACTTATCAGACCGGTGATCGAGTCAAATGCCCTATTCTGGCTGTATGTCACCCAACATCTGCAGCAATTGCAGACACCCTGAATGTCCCCCACCTAAAGGATCAAGGAACCCCAACAGCTGTCATATGCTGCCAGATTGAAGACACTCCCACTCTATTCACTCACATACTGTCTGCTTAGAGGTGACATGTGCCTGACATGCGAGGCCATGTCCAAACAGGGATTAATGGACAAGCTCCACCTCAGAATCAGCAGATCCACCTGAACCACTAGTGCAGGTGACTTACACCTTAGCAGGGTTGTATGTTGGACATGTTGGAGGGATGAAGTTATCACCCAGAGACTCCCTATGCTGTGTAATACAATCCCGGTCCATGTGAGGCAGAGCACCTTGCTGGCTGTGTTCAAGAGGTATCTTGACCTGTGGATGGAAGGTCATACGCTTAACCCGGGATCGTCACGGTGTCACTGCTGGAGAGAGGCATGACACACTAATGGGCACAGTACTGTTTCCATATAAGGGTGGTGTATGCCAATGAACTCTGTGCTAGGCTTATACCTGCCTTAGGGAAGATAGCCTAGTATAAACCTATGTACCTATGAACCTATCTGACCATGTTGCATTATGTTCAGATGTGAACTACTTACAACAGCCTCATCCAACATCGGTAGTGTATTCCACAACATGGGTGTACATTGGCGACACTACCGATGTGCCCTAGGCCATTTCTAATGCTAGTCGGAGAGTGTGTTTGTCCATCAACACATTGTAAGTGATGTTTGCCATGACATATGTCTTGTTTAGTATACTGTGCCTCTGTCTACCTGTGACATAACATTGATACCCAGGGTAAACCTCCCATCTCCCATGCACTCATTAGGATTCCTGTTGAGGGACTCAACGAGTGTCTCTGGACAACCTGTACTGGTAGTTTACTCATGTGTGGGGGTGGCTTCTGTGTTTTGGATAATGCAGTACAGCCTGTCCTATATATGTCAGTGCTGGGGTTCAGGTCCCTCATGTGCATAGCTCCCTGCCATTCAGATTGTACAAGGTGCAGCATGTGCATTGATTCCAGCTTGGACATGGCTTTCTACATCAGGCACAGCTTGCATCTGGGTGGACAGCATGGCAGTGTGTGGAGCTGCACTCTGTGTAATCAGACTACACATTACATGTGTTCCAGCTGTCATACTCCTGGTGAGGTACTGTTGTGGACTTTACAGGTGCTGGATGTGTCTGCATGAAGTACACCCCACAGGGGTTGTTGTGGTAATTTCTAATGCTGATGAAAGATAACTGCAGAACCACAATGACCTCCCCTTAGCTAGATGTCAGACAGCATAGACCATGCAATCACAAATAAAAACAGGACCGTCTCCGCAAAGGGAAAGTGTCCTGTCTGTTGGACCCCAGCCATAAACAGACTGTATGACAGATGATGGTTACTAATGCAAGACAGAGCTACATCTCCAAAAGGGATGTGATCAGCACTAGTAGAAAGCTACATTATCTCATAAAGACATGCAAGGTCAACTTGGGGACATAAATCACCAAAGACAATGAAGGTAACCACACTGATTTCTTCAGTTATGTCAGACACCTGGTTGTGAACCCTCAGATATGCTCAGAGTTGGTACACAACAACATATATTCCAGTGACCTGACAGATATTGGCAACATTCCGGCGGACAGCTTCAGTGCGATTTACCCCCTCCCTCACCCCCAAAAGAAGATAGTTATCACTGCTGTATGTAACCTCACTGTCATCTTGGATGTCCATGTGAGAGCCACACTCAGCAAAGACAAGTACACAGCATCCATGGGACCTGCTGGTATCTCCAGTTGCATGCTATGTGAACTCCAGAAGGGGCTGGACCCGTTGATACAACTGCTATTTAACCTTAGTCTTGCTACAGGATATGTACCTGAACAGTGGTGTACGGCAACAGTGGTCCCACTCCACAGAGGAGATGCCTCCACAGACCATGGCAACTACCACCACACAAGCTTAACCAGCCTTGTCTGCAAAGATATGGGGAGAGTCATTATGGAGCTCTTACACAGACACATTACTGACCTACGGACCCTTGTTCCCACCTAGTTCAGCTTTGTACAGAGCAGATCCTGCCTTTTGCACCTAGTTGACTACTGTGAAACTGTCAGTAGGGCCATCGATGAGGGCTATGCAGTCCACACAGCCTACCTGCACTTGGCTAAGGCCTGTGACAATACCACACTCAGGCATCATAGCCAAGCTCAACAGCTGACATATAACGGCATATGTCGCAGGATAGGTTGCAAAATGGTTAAGAAACAGAACCCATAAAGTCAACATTGCAGGTGCCTTGTCAGATTCGAAGCCAGTCACAGGTGGTGTCCCACAAGGATGTGTCCTGGGACCCCTCTTAATTGGTATTTACTTTTCAGATGTGAAAGCAAACATAGGGGGGTTGTGGCTGCCAAAGTTTGCAGATGACTGCAACCTAGGCACCATAGTGAATACATCAGCCAGCACACAAATACTACAGAATGCCGTCACAAAGGTGGATAGCTGGTGCCAGACACATGGCCTGAAACTGAATGCAACTGATGTGTATTCATCCCTTTGGGAGGAACAAAGTACCCACAGATCAATACATAGACAGCAACCCACTGAGCACAGACAACAAATCAGACACCTGGGGACACATGTAGATAGTGACATCTCTTTTGACACCCCTGTTGCCAAAGTGGTTAGGAAGACTTTCTATCTTGCCCACCTTATCATGGAGGGTTTTCCATCAAGATCATAGGAGGTCATTGTTCCACTATCCTTCTCCCTTATCAGGCCCATGATTGAATACGAAGCCCCATATGGTATGTACCTCACCCAGCAATTGCAACAGCTGGAGACACCCCAAAGGTACCTACCGTGAAGATCAGGGTTCTTCAACACATGTCAGATGCTTCCAGAATAGAGGAAATCCAGCTTTGTTCAGTGTCATGCCGCATACGTACAGGGTCCTATGCCTGACATACAAGACCATGTCCAATCAGGATTTGGTGGACATGCTCCACTGCAAGCAATCCAAATCCACCAGAGCCATGAGAGCTGAGGATTTGAACCTCAGCACATACATGTATAGGACATGCTGGAGGGACAGAGTCATAACTCAGAGGCATCTCACACTCTAGCAGAGTATCCCAGTCCATGTTTGACAGAGTCCCTCACTGACTCTCTTCAGGAGGCATCTGGACAACTGCATTTGAGACGGAGGCACAGACTAGACAGAGGCACAGTCATGTTATTCAATTACGTAAGGGGGTCATACTATGTCACTACTAAGTCAGAGGCACAATCATCAGAATCTATTCTGTACACTTATTACCAGTATAAGGGGTGGCAATAGCCACATCACTATGGCTAGGCTTATACATGCACTAGGGCAGATAGGCTAGTAGTAGACTATGACACTATGAAACACCGGTGTATGTGTAGCTATTGTCAATCAAACAGTATGATGTGGTTTGGGGGGCTTGATATCTCCCTGTATTCCAACATTGTTTTGTCTATTCCTTCTAGCATGTCTAGAGATCAGTTGCTAGTGTCCTCTCCTGCTCAGCTGGTGAACCTGGGAATATTGAGGCAATGTTACACGTGCCTCATGTACACTGACAACCCTCTCCTTCTGCCATAAGACACACATACATGTGAGAGATGCAACTATATAGCCAAAGTGGAGGCTGAGCTCTCTCAACATAGGACTAGCAAGACCAGAGAGAAGGTGAAGGTAACCACACACACATCACAAATCCAGTCTCACATGGCACTATCACAACTTAAGATCATACACATAGATACACAGAGACACTCTCGGAGGCTCTGATCAGGATTCTACCGGAATGGCAGTGGCCACCACAGCAGACACTCACACAACTGCCTCCACAGGGCACAGCACATGCAACACATTGACCACAGAGTCGGTGTGCCAAACAGTCACAGCCCTTAAGGCCAAAAACAATGCCAGACACACTTGTCTATGGTTACTCCATAGTCCGACACACCGACGTCCCGCTCACCAGATCGGGTACGGAGGAGATCACAGTAAGCTACCTATCGGGCACTGGAATCCACCACATAATGCAAGCACTCAGGTCACTCAACTGCAAGTACAGGTCTGACCCAGTCATTATCCATGCTGGTGTGAACGACCTGAGATGTACCTCCCTGGACTACATGGAAAGAGACATAGAGGATCCCTCTGATTATGTAGGCCAGGCAGGTATGACCCTGACCTTCAGCAGTATCCTACCTTCACCAAGTATGATGCCACATAAACAGAGACAAGATGATCAGCTGTATTATTTTGCTTAGACTATGGTGTCATTCTAAGGGGGTCCAATGTCTGTCTGCCTGGGACGACATGCTGGACAGGCCACGGTGATTTGCAAGGGACGGCTTGCACCTGTCACCCCTGGGCTTCCGGATTTCGGATGATGCTCTTGCCACCCCATTGTGCCTTTTTTATGCAAGATTCAGATACTACACCTACCACCCTAGAACACAGTAAAGGAAGGACACTAAGGGTACTGCTGCTCAATGCCAGAGGTCTCAACCTCAAGCTGCACACACTCTATGCCCTTCTCAGTATGTAGCACATTGATGTCTGTGCTGTGCCTGAAACCTGGTTCACAGCTTCTGACAGCACCCCGGCACTATCGGGTGTTACCTCATATCATGCATTCCGGCACCAGCATCTGGACAACACCAAGAAGGATGGTGGGTGTCCATATTCATCAAGGACACCCTCACCTCATTGTTGGTGGCAACACACGATGCATCGGAGACCATCCAGGTGCCAGTGACCGTAGGCAAGACTGCTCTGCAGTTTGTAGCATGTTACATGCCACCCTCTCAAACTCAGGTACCTCACACAGCTATCCTGCAAACACTGAAGGGGATAAATGTATCTCCAAACAGCATCCTACTGGGTGATTCCAACTATCCACAAATAGACTGGGATCACTAATCATGCCACAACACTCTAACACAAAGGTTCCATGAGTTCATACACTGAAATGCCATGGAACAACTGGTCCCAATCCCCTCAAGTGGAGGCAACATACTAGAACTCATCATCACGAACATGGGGTCACTGTTCAACACCAGCAGTATACCCATCATTGGTGAGATCAGATCATGGACTACTCTCAGTGGGAGTCCACATCCCACCCACACCCCAGATGGAAAAACAAACAGTGAAGACCTTCTCAAATGCCGACTTCACATTTCTAAGGACTGGTGTGGTCTCTTTCAAGGCCCCCAAGCCAGCGGACACCATTACCCAAGCCACTGTATCACTTACAAATGCCTTCTACCAGCACCTCCAGGACTGCATGGATCAGGCAATCCCAAACAAAACAAAGACTCTTTGTACCACAGGCAAGCATCCAGTCTGGTGGACCCTAGCCATAAACAAGCTCTACAACACAAGGAAGGAGCTACTACAAGATAGAGCATAATCCGTGAGGGAAGACACCCCTGCTCATTGTGAGTAAAACACTGGGTTCCCCATACAATCATCCGAGGCAAGTTTTGAGAGTAAACCCACCAGGACTCAAGGGACAATCATGAGGCCTTTTTGCCTATGTTTGAAACCTGGGAGGGAACTCACAGATATGCTCAGAATTAGTTCGGAATGATGTAGATATCACTGCACCTACAGACATTGCCAAAATACTGGCTGACAGGTTCATTGCAGATTCCTCCCCCCCCCCAACTGGAGGGGTATCTACACCAGAGGATTGTAGCCCCCCCAAACATCTCCAATGCTGGGGTGGGAACTGCTCTATCTAAGGCAGAAAACACTTTATCCATGGGACCAGATGGTGTCCCCAGTTGTGTGCTCCATGAACTCAATGAGTAATTACACCCGCAGTTAGGGCAGCTGTTTAATCTTAGCCTCACCTCAGGATATGTGCCCAAGGAGTGGCATACGGCAATGGTGGACCCACTTCACAAAGGAGGTGCCTCCACCAACCCCGGAAACTACCATCCCATCAGCTTAACAAGCCTGTTCTGCTAAGCTATGGAGAGGATCATAATGGGAATTATAAATGAAGACATAGGGGACTTGCAGACATTGGATACAATCCAGTTTGGCTTTGTCAAGGGCAGATCATGCCTTTTAAACTTGGTTGACTTTTTCAAAACAGTCACCCAGGCCATTGACGTGGGCAGGGCAGTCCACACAGCCTACCTTGACCTGGCAAAGGCTTTCGACACAATACCCCACTCAGGTATCATTGAAAACATCACCAGCTTAATTGTGAACCCATACATCACACCATGGGTTGCAAACTAGCTAAGTGACGGAACACACAGGGTCGAAGTTGTTGGTGCCATGTCACACTCCAGAGCTGTCACAGGTGGTGTCCCACAGGGCTCAGTCCTGGGCCCACATTTGTTCAGCATCTACTTTTCAGAAGTACGAGCAAACACAGGAGGATTATGGCTGACAAAGTTTGACGATGACTGCAAACTGGGAAGCACAGTTGGAAACCCATCTGACACAGACATCCTTCAGAAGGGTCTCAGACACGGATAACTGGTGCCACAGCCATGACCGTACATTAAACACTAAACAATGCATAGCCATACCCTTCAGGAAGAACAAGGTTACCACTACTTCCCATCTAGGTGGCAATCCTCTAAGCACAGAGGAAGTTATCAGGGACCTGGGCACCCAGGTTGACAGTAACCTTTTGTTTGACACTCACATTGCCAGGGTAGTTTGGAAGGCCTTCTACATTGGCCACCTCATCATGCAGGGATTCACATCTAGATCAAGGGAGGTCATTGTTCCCCTGTACCCATCACTCATCAGACCAATGATTGCATACAATGCCCCATTCAGAATGTATCTGACCCAACACCATGGCAATTGGATGGGCCCACAAATTCCTCAACAGGAGGTGAAAGGGTCTCAAACATATTTCTTATGCTGCCCGACTGAAGGGATTCCAGCTGTATTCAGTCACTTACCGTCTGCTCAGAGGTGACCTGTGCCTGACATACAAGGCTATGTCCAACCCAGAATTATTGAACATGCTTCACCTCAAGACCTCTACATCCATCAGAACTACAAGGGCAGGAGACCTAAACCTCAACACAGATATTAATAGGATGTGCTGGAGGGACAGATTCATCACCCAGAGAGTCCCTATGCTGTGGAACAACATCCTGGTACATGTGAGGCTGAGCACCTCACTGGCTTCGTTCAAGTGAGATCTTGACCAATGGATGGGAGATTGCAGGTATACCCCAGGGATAACCTCAGTATCACTGCTTGACAGAGGCACAGCAAAATAATGGGCATATTATCCATCAACTTGAAGGGGTGGCAGAAGCCACAAAACTCTGGGCTAGGCTTATTAATGCCCTAGGGCAGATAGCCTAGTATGAACCTATGAACCTATGCACATAGGCCTGGGGCAGTTCCTGCTATTAGGACAGTGGTCTGCAGCAAGCTATATAGTAGTAGTGAGTTTTAGCCATTGGTTTTTACCATGGCTATTCCATGTTGCTTCTTGTTGTGGTACAAACATGGGTGTGTGGTTATCCATGCTATTTATTGCTAGTCACCCTCATTTTGTATCTTGTTCCATGTTTTTGCACATGTACATCACTGTATGACGTGTGACCTGGTAGTGTCAGGGTGCTGATGTGGGCTTTGACCCTGTTTTCTATTACAGCACTGATATCTACATTCTCTATACTGTGTGTGTTTACACACCACACATCTTGATGTTTATACTTCTGGCATTGGGTAGCATTACATCTAGGTTCCTATCCCTTGTAGTACCCATGAGGTGGGTTTGTGTTTTTGTGGTTTATGATTCTTGAGGGTGGATGTTAGTTGGGGTCCTCAGGTGTGCATGTGGTACATGATATTACATTACTTAACACATGGCATTCATGCCTCAGGTGGTGCTGCAGGGCCACCTCTGTCGGATACACATACTACACTCCCTGTACATGTTTGGCAGCAGGTTGTGTCATGTTAGGCATCCCTGTTACTGTATGAGTGAGTCAGAGTGGGTATCAGTCCCAGTGTTCCTACTGACCAAGCGTATGTGCTATCGTTGCCTCTTTGCCAAGGCCAGGGCATACTGGGCACGCCTCCTTCTGCCTACTGGGACAAGGTCAGGTTGTTCCTCCTCCGAGTCACCCCTGCCTGTGGTGGCCTTGGCAATGGTGAGGATGTTTGGCCCAGCCCTGTGCTGGTCCTGCTGCAGTTGTTTCCGCAGGATCATATTATGTAGCATAGCACATATCATGATCATTTGGGTACATGTAGTTGGTGTGTACTGCAAGGCTCCACCAGATGTGTCCAGACACCGGAACCGTGACTTGAGCAGCCCAAACACACGCTCTATGATATTACGTGTTTGTGCGTGTGCCTCATTATGGCGTTCCTGTTCAGGTGTGTGTGCATTTCTGATGGGTGTCATCAGCCATGGCTCAAGTGCATAACCTGCATCCCCCACTAGGTGTCCGTGTGGGAAGTCCCCATTGGCAAATGATTGGTACAGCTGCGTCAGATGCCAGATATGGGAATCGTGGTAGCTCCCAGGGCAGCCAGCACACACATTCATTATTATGCCCTGGGCATCACACACGACCTGGCAGTTGATGGAGGGGTATCCCTTGTGGTTAATGTAGGCTCTGCCCCGCTCTCCTGCTGGTGCTTTGATGCGTATGTGCGTGCAGTCTATAGCACCCAGTACCTCAGGGTATTCTGCTATTTGCTGGAAGAGACGCATATTGCTGGCCAATACCCCACAGGCATTGGGGAAATATACATGATCACCGACATGTGCTGACATGGCATCCAGGAACTGGTGTAGTACCCTGGAGGCTGATGCCTGTGATATCCCCATCATATCGCCAGTTGGTCTCTGGAAGGTACCTGTTGCTAGTATTCTTAGGCCAACACATACCTTGGTTTCCACTGGGATGGGTTCCCCTCTGCTGGTTCTGTGTGTGAGGCATGGCCTGCACAGCTCAACAATCTGCTGCAGGAGCTCTCTGTCCACTCTATAGCGCTCTACTATCTCCAGCTCATGTAACCCATGGTAGGTGACCCTGGGCCTGTATACTCTTCTCCTTCTCCTCACTCTGGGTTGTCTGGCAGCATCTGCATTGTCACCACCCTCAGCAATTCGCCTATGCCTGATTATAATAGCTATGGCAGCCCCTAGCATTTCTGCTCTGAGTTCAGCTTTTTTCAGTTTTCAATTCTGATAGCTTAGTTTCTGGCAGTATCTGTTGTGAGAAACAGCCTGCACTGCTCTTTGCAGTGTTTTAAGTGCTGGGTTGGGCTTCTAGTCTGCCTGTGTAATTGCCTGCTTCTAATTGTTTCCACCAATTAACTCCAGTAGTATCTTCTGGCAGTTTCCCTGGATTTTAGTTGTTTCCTGTTTCCTTTCTGTTTCCTGAGGGGGAGCAATGTGCACACCAGCTTAAACACGCACAATCACTTAAACACGCGCACACATCCTTACACGGTGTTAGCTAGGCTGATTCATGCTAAAACGCGCGCACACTGACTTACACGTGCAGACGCCCAAGAAACCGTTGTAAACGGTTTGCAACACGCCCCACATGTTGAACCTGCCTTACAGCGCCAAGATGCACGTATATCAAGAAACTTTGAGTGTAGGGATAGCGTATACCCTCAATTTCTTGACTTTCCTAGTGTTCTGTTGGGACACACCTCCCTCCCTGATGTCTGTCTGTCATCTGTTACCTTACATTGCCCTCCAATCTGGTACATTTATTGCTATCACCCCCCCCCCATGATGTCACCTACCTCTTACTCTGTTCCTCCCCGTCTCTAACTCTTACACTACTCAGACAGTGCTCATTACCTATGTGACAGTGTGATTCAGTATTGTAACCCTCATTTACATAGGATTGCCTAGTAATGACTAGTTACATGTCTTACACGGAGCTTCCCCCCCTTGACAACCACTAAACGGAGGCCATATTGTTTTTCGTTTGCAAGTCCCTCCATTGACATTCAATGTAATACATAAATCCCACAATTGTGGGTTTATAAGCTTCGGTTTTCAGTTTTAGGTAGCACGCCCTGTTTGCGCGGGTGTGCGCTGCAGTTAAACACAAAAATCCCGTGAAAAAAAAAAAGTTATATAACTTATTTTTGAAACACTTTTTCATGCCAATGGCCACATATTTGGCCATTGGCATGCTTAATGAAACATATGCACCCTTTATTTGGAGCTGACATAGCTCCGTTTTAATTTGCAGAAATGTACTCAGTTGTCAGCTGAGTACATTTCTTCAGCTAACACGTCCGTTACACGGACTGGTTTCTGCTTCGTGGATCGCTCAAATACCTCATTTGCATATCTTTGAGCTGCAAATGAGGTATTGTGCATTTCCACGCCCAGTCCGTGTAAGAGACGTGTTAGCTGTCTCTTACACGGAGATTTGGGCTGTTCCTGAATCAGGAGGCTTACACGGAGGCTTACACTACTCTTGAACTCCGTGTAAGCCTTCCTGAATCTGGCCCTTAGTCTAACCCAGATAACTACACCAGAAAAAAAAAAAAAAAAAAAAAAAAAAATATATATATATATATATATGTATATATACATATACACACATATACATACAGATGTTTGGCATGAGACAAAAAACAGAGACACCAAATCATCATAACTATGTACATAGGTAAAGAATTGTCCACCAGTTCCTCCAGGAACACAAGATGGGGGTAGGAGAGTGGGATGCAAGAATGTAGGTGAGACGGACAACAAACATGGAACGTTATGGTAAGTACATAACTTCTTAATGTTTTGTCCTATTCCTCTCTCACCGTAACTCTTGCTGGTTGGGACAGCGTCCCTAGCACCTTTATCTCAGGGTGGCTCAGGGTAAAAAAAAAAAGACTCTTCAATACAGTTGATCCAAAGGTAAACCTATTCCGGGACGCCACATCTACTTTGTAATGAGTGATAAAGGTATGAGGTCTCATCCATGTGGCAGCTGCACAAATAGAGTCAACAGGAAGTCTGGCCTGAAAGGCTGAGGATGTTGAGACTGCTCTTGTGGAATGTCCCCATCTTCCCTGGTAGTTGTTTATTATTCTTACTGTAAGAGAAAGAAATGCAATCAGTAAGCCATTTTGACAGTTACTTTGGAAACTGGCAATCCTTTCTTTTTGTCAGAAAAGGACACAAAAAAGCTGGTCAGATTTCCTGAGGTCTTTTGTCCTATGCAGGTAAAAACGTAACTGCCTATGTACAGCCAACTGATGCAATTTATATTCTGCCTTGTCGCTGTAGTTTGGAAAAAACAGTGTCAATTAAATGGATTGGCTTATATTATTCCCTGCACAGACCTTTGGAAGGAACGAGGGATTAGTTCTCAAGGATACCCTATACTTGTGAAAAATTATATAAGGGACCGAATAGAAAGAGCTTGTAATTCCAATACCCTTCTGGCAGAGTTTAAGGCTACTAAAAAAAGTCTTCCATGACAAATACTTCAAATTACAAGATGATGCGGGCTGAAAGTGTGGTAAAATCAGCGAGGTTAGACCAAGACTTAGATCCCAAGGGACTGGGGTTCTCTGTTCTGAGACCTGAGTAGGAAAGAACCTTTGAGGAAAGCTTTACAACCTATGCAGCATAATAGGAACTCCCATTTCTCCAGTATGGAAATTAGAAAGAATCTTGAATAAGTTCCAGATACCATTTGGTCTGTGGGGACCTCTTGGATGACTCTTGTGTTGCATAGTCCTTTTGACCGGGTGGAACATCTGGTAAGGACTGGTTTACAGGAGGGGGAATGGAAAATGGTATAGCCTCTGGATATAACTGTTTGCACCCATTTGTCTTGGGAGATTTCTTGCCAGGCATTTGGGTACAGTGACAATCTACCACAACTGCCTCCAGAGCCCCCTTTCAAGAGTGCTGGAAGGGCCTGCAGAGAACATCTCTGTTGCCCTGATTCTGCGGACCCCCTCTGCTGTGAGGTCAGCATCTTCCATTATAACTTCCCCCTCTGCCCCTGGGGGAAGAGTCACCACGTGCATCAGAGAAATTGTTTTGGTACTTGCAGAACCACATCTTTCCACCCTTTTGACCTTTAGGATAAGGTCTAGACAGGGCAGAAAAATGGACTACAACAGCAGATAAGGTTTTCCCTTCCTGCTTGCACCTGGTCAAAGTATCTTTCACCTTTGGTCCAAAAAGGGATGAACCATCAAAGGGGATGTTGGTGAGGAAAGACTTGAAGGGTTCGGCAAAGTTGCAAAGGCGCAACCAGGAATGTCTCCTCAGGAAAATTCCTGTTGCTGCTGCTCTACTCACTCCATCAGCCGCATATGAAATCAGTCTCATGGAGGAGTTTACGATGGAATTGAGGGTAGAGAGCTGTGAGGATACTTTGTCTGCAGACCCCAAAGCTATGGTACCCTAAAAAGTATCTCCAAGCTCTTTGAGGAGATCCCTCTGAAGTCTCGTAAAATCGGTAAGGTAATTCAGCGACCATAGGGTGAAGGCTGCTGAAAAGGCATGTTTTCCATATCTGTCCATAGTCCTAAACTCTTGTTAGGAGGACACACAGATGAGGAGGTCTCAGATAACTCCTTCTTGGTGGCCACCGCCACCACCATCACATCGACAGGGACACCCTTAGTCCAAACCTCCTTCTCTAAGGGAGCAGTAATAAATTTGTTGGGCCTCCTCGGAACAGGCAAATGTCCAGGCCTTATGGGATATGACGCCTAACAGTTGGTCATATGGGGGAATCACCCAGGAGGTGGAAGGGTGAGACACAAAAGCCTCCAGGTATACTGATTCATCCTCTGAAGTGTTGATGGACTTCCAGCCACCCCTCTGTTTCAGGATCTTAAGGATGTCGGCAAAGGAGACATCCTCAGAGGGGGACCATGGGGACCCTTCTGACTCATCTAAATCGGTATCAGAAGTGAGACTCCGGGAAGTCTATGTGCTTCCTCTTGCACAGTCTCTTCTGAGGGACTTCAGAGAGGTACTCCAGAGAATTTTTGGAAGAGACAATGCCACCTTCAGGGGATTCCTAAGGTTCTAGGTCTCTGCGCTTGGTAGGGGGCAGTGGTGATGAGACAGACACTGGCACCTGGGAGGGACAAGAAGTTGGCCCCAAGAGCTGAAGACACAGCCCTCTCTCCATCAGCTCAAAAGCCCTCCGTCCCACTCTGAAGAGACCCTCCACTCTGAAGAAACAGAAGGTCGACTCTGAGGCAGAGCAGGTGGCTCCAAAACTGAGGTAGGAGCTGAGCTCAACCCAGCCGAGGCACCAAGGGGCAGAGTCGGATTGGACAACTGTCCATGTAGACTCCCCTCCTCAGACCAGACTGGCGAGAGTTGGCTCCTAGTCACCTCAACATCGGAAGTAGCCGAGGACATCAGGGCCTAAGTTGGAACCAAAGATTCCAAAGGTGGTCTCAGTGCCGACAGTTCCACTATTACTGGATCCAAGCTCTCTAGCTCCAAAGACTCCAGGGTGATCGAAGGAGGAATCGATGAAGAAAGCATCGTATGGGATGGCTCCGATTCCTTTGGGACTGGAGACAAAATTTTTGCCAGGGCCAGTGTTCGAAGCAATCTCTTCACCAGCTGCTCCACATCTTCATCAGATAAACTCCTGGAAGAATGGGTGGACAAAGGAGATCTGCCTCTATCCAGAATAGGAGATCTCAGCATCAGAGACATCGGCTCCAATAAAGGATACAGACTCTTCAATACTTCTGTTGGCTCCGTACACTCTCTTGGCACCGAAGAGGAATTACTGGGTCTGTCGGAGTCGTGAGATATCAGTTGCGATGACACAATCTTTTTTGGTGGCTCCGAAACTGGAGCAGTCGTAGCCGGTCTTTTGGATGGTTTAGACTGGGTTGAAGGGGAGAAAAATTTGGAGCTCTGAGAGTTGTCTAAAGCTTCTGGAAAAGGCCCTTTCAATAAATCCCTTTCCATCAGTTTATTCCCATAATCATGGAGCACCCTGCTACTAAACCCATGACATATGGTGCAGGAATCCTGTAAATGGATGGCACAGAGGCAATAGTGTGCAATTCATGTGCCCATCCATAACAGACATCTTTTGTGGGCATTTATCGCACTTTTTGAACCCTAAATGTCTATGCTCCTTGGGTTCCTTTTCTCTATCCTTGTCTTTGGATATTATGCGGCTCTGAAGCAAGGGCCATAACTATAACTATACAAATGCATTTAAATTAAATAGATCAACAGCAACAACTACTATAAAGGGAAAACTACTTTTTTTTTTTTTTTTTTTTTTAAATTAACATGAAGCAGAAAAGGGAAGAAGAAGAATAATCCTCTAACCTAAATGGATTCTAACTTCTACACAGACAAGGAAAACATGGGGGAAGTGGCCCTCTAACTTAAATGGGCCACGAGAGCCCTCTAAGTTAAATGGAAACCTCTCACCGGGTCGGGAAGGGAATTTCTAACCAACTACGGTGACCTAACACAGACAACACGAAAACGTACTGTCTAGAAAGGTAAAGGGAGTGCAAAGAGAGAAATTAGAGAGGAAATAGACTGAAAAAACCTATACTTAGCCAATGAGCCAGCAGGAACAGTTCTCAATTGCTTGTGCGGCAAACAAGATCTGGGGATGTGGCCTACAGCATCATGGGATAGGAGCTAGCCTCAAGCCAGTAGAAGCTCTCGAGCTTTAGTATTCGGCAGAGTTGGAGCCATGAATGGCTCTGAACCCAACCATCAAGAATTACGGCAAGATAGGACAACATAACATCATAACACCATATCATATATTAAACAAAAAAATGAATAATACATGTAATGAAAGGAATTGGAGCTTGATCAAGAGAGGTACCATTACTGAGCGGCCACTATGGAATTCTTATACAAGTAAATTTAGTACTATCATATATTTATACTATAAAAGAAAATACTTTTGTATAAGAGAAATTATAGTCAGATGCAACCCATTAATAAATTTAGGTGTAGTTTCTCAGGATAATGCAACTGCAAACTATGAAATTCTGTTATAAATGCAAAATGGCAGAAGATATATATGACTTTGTAATCATTTAAGGAACAATAATAAAATTCTGAAATTATTAACACTAGTTAAGACTCTAATGAAATACAACAGATTTTTGAACTTCATAATACTAGCTATTTCTCAGTAGTATGAGCTAGATGTTCTCACAACACCCTAATGCTTTTGACACTGAAGAAAGAGGACATAAATTACTTTCTAAAGTTTTAATGAGAAAAAAATACTGTGTATGATTATGCAGGCTCAGACTAAAGGATCACAGTGAATGGAATTTGTTATTCTCCTAACAATGCAATACATCCCAAAACATTGTCAAAAAGGCTTTATTTAAAAAAATAATCATTTACAGAAATCTCTAATAGTCCCCAGATGCAATAACAGGGGGAAGGGGGGTACAGTTTTGATGTTAGAGTGACGTCTTCCTAAGCTGTACTGTTACATTAAAAATGCTGACAGACAACTGTACTAGTTTCTTTGGGGGAGTCACTGTAACAATAAGCCATAACATCTGAACAGATTCCTAGGTACTACCTTTTCCATTCGGGAGGTTGTAAAGCTAAACAGTAAGACCAAAATCGAAAGTAGAATAAAATTTATCAAATATCAGTGGCAACGTAACAAAAAGGTGGTGTACAGTAATAATGTATTGTTAGGGTATTGACTGTAAATGTTACAAACAAATAAGACTTTATTATTGTGGGGCATTTAAAGCCTTATAAAAGATAAAATATCAGAACTTGTACGATGTTTCATATAGGTCTTTATCAGATATCATCCAGGTATATACAGAGCATTTAGAGACAACTGCCTCTGGGAATGATTAGCATTATCAAAGAGTAGTAGAGAATCACTAGCCAAGCTGTGTAGAAGATTCTATAGGAGTGAAAGATTTACTAATTGGTTCTCTGAGAGAACAGCTGATACATGGAACAGACTACCAAGTTACAGTAAAGCAAGCTTTAGTTTACATATTTTTAAGAGTATTTTACGACATTATGGGGGTGACTGTTTTGGTACATTAGCAGGCTGGAAAAGCATTACTGTCCGTTCTTGAAATATTTGGAAGTATGTTTATACACATGCATGCATACATGCATGCAACAAGATACAACTGAAAAATAAATCACACCCCATTCAAAATAATTCTTTATTAATTACTATTTTATGCAAAAACTGGAAGCCTTGTCCCATCTGCATGCATCAACAAGATCACACCATAAAACTGATGGATGTATTACAGGTTACTCTGAAGCGATGAGCTACACTGCACAGACACAGTAATGTACATAGGTTTACACGTGTTCGATACATTATAAAGCTGTCCTTGGATACTACAGACAGTAATGTACATAGGTTTACACGTGTTTGATACATTATAAAGCTGTCCTTGGATACTATAGACAGTAATGTACATAGGTTTACACGTGTTCGATACATTATAAAGCTGTCCTTGGATACTACAGACAGTAATGTACATAGGTTTACACTTGTTCGATACATTATAAAGCTGTCCTTGGATACTACAGACAGTAATGTACATAGGTTTACACGTGTTCGATACATTATAAAGCTGTCCTTGGATACTACAGACAGTAATGTACATAGGTTTACACGTGTTCGATACATTATAAAGCTGTCCTTGGATACTATAGACAGTAATGTACATAGGTTTACACGTGTTCGATACATTATAAAGCTGTCCTTGGATACTACAGACAGTAATGTACATAGGTTTACACGTGTTCGATACATTATAAAGCTGTCCTTGGATACTACAGACAGTAATGTACATAGGTTTACACGTGTTCGATACATTATAAAGCTGTCCTTGGATACTACAGACAGTAATGTACATAGGTTTACACGTGTTCGACACATTATAAAGCTGTCCTTGGATACTACAGACAGTAATGTACATAGGTTTACACGTGTTCGATACATTATAAAGCTGTCCTTGGATACTACAGACAGTAATGTACATAGGTTTACACGTGTTCGATACATTATAAAGCTGTCCTTGGATACTACAGACAGTAATGTACATAGGTTTACATGTGTTCGATACATTATAAAGCTGTCCTTGGATACTACAGACAGTAATGTACATAGGTTTACATGTGTTCGATACATTATAAAGCTGTCCTTGGATACTACAGACAGTAATGTACATGGGTTTACACGTGTTCGATACATTATAAAGCTGTCCTTGGGTACTACAGACAGTAATGTACATAGGTTTACACGTGTTCGATAAATTATAAAGCTGTCCTTGGATACTACAGCAGTGAGACAGCATGAAAATAATGAAACTGGATTATACAATGCCATAATCTGGGAAAAAGGAGAGGGAATACCCTTCAGCTTGCAATCAGTAATTATGCACTGTAAAATATGAGTGGACCCAGAACCAAGTACTAAAAAATAAATAAATAATGAATGAAACTTCAGTAACAAATACAATACTCAATGTCTTGAATGATGCACGTTTATCACTGTGGCTTTAATAAAGAGATGCTACATGTAATTCCAAAATACAATGACATTAAACTTATTATACAATGAAATCTCATTTATATTCAAAAACAAGCATACTAAATGGGCAAAGCAGTCAGTATGCCTGTTATAAATCAAGCATTATCTACAAGAAGTCTTGTAGTCACAAGCCAATACAGCTGAAACATAACACTAGCAGTCAAGCGGCAAACCGTATAAAAACAGAACTCTCTTTATTGAGTGTAGATGCCCGATGAATGGAATAGGGAGGGTTTCAAGAAAAAAAGAGTGTCTTATCTACATGAAGTCCCTTAAAAAAATTGCAGAAGTTGCATGTTACTGATGTACTGTGCAAGTCCCGGCATGTCCTGGTATGTACGTGCCCTATGAGTTTATAGTACATCAGTTAAGTGTCTGGTACCAGAGATATAATGCAGAGGAAACTACAATGCAATCAAACAGTGACATTATTTTAAATAGGTAAAACAGTCTTTTTCTTAAATAATGTAATTGTATAGCAACAATAACAAGTTCCGTTGTGGGTAATGCAGGATTTACCCATGACTGTTTTTACCCTTGTGACCAAACCATACCAGCCATGGCTAAATCCCTCACTACCCATGCCTGAATGCAAGATATTGCTAAAAAATTATTTTAAACGCTATTGTGCAATAAAACTAAATCATGCTTTACAGTGACTAAAGGTTTACTCATGACTGCCTTTATCTAGACACTCAGGCCTTGAGTTCATTCGTCTGACCCATGACATCGGCAAATGTTAAGTTATCGGACCCAATCTTCTGTTGCTTAAGCAGACAGTCCTGCTTCAAAATATGTATCAACAGTATACTTTAAACAACTATATTCTTTAGCAAGCATCCATAATACAATAAAATGTTGCATAGATATTTAGAAATTCTAATTAAACTTTTAGTTTATGACAAAGCACAGAAAAATATTGCAACACTAAACAGAAAAATCTTTATCAACTTAATTCATAATAAAATCATATAAACAATTAAAATGTTATCATTTAAGGTTTGAGTGTGGATATTTAATATTTTGACTTGCATTTCAAGGAAAGAATTTATTGGAAGGGTTAAGTTATTGGATACGTCTTTTATGTAACCATTTTACAGAAGGCAGACTTATTTTGTGGAAAGCTGGAATGCCTGGGAAGTATTCTTGACGTTGCTTCTTAAACTTCACTTTTTCTTTTGTAGACTTCAACTGATTGCTCCTATCACCTCAACTATCAGTGTCAAGAATTTGGTGTTTATATCTTCTGACAGCCTTTGATGACAATACCTCTTCAGATATGCCAGGTTTCTTGCAGTCAGGCTACAAATGGTGCTCTAAAGTATTCCATGATGATCAAGTGTGTTTATAAACATTAAGTCCTCTGCAGGCCATTAGTAGTTACTTACTAATTTTGTAGCATAGACTGAAATACAAAAGTGGTAAAAGGCATGGGCAATGCTAATAGACATACACAAGGCCTTCAACACTGTACTGCATTCGATTCACAATAAGATGGTTTGTGGGAGAAGGGCATCTACTGAGGGCCATGAAGTTATTAAACATGATGTGTGGTAGAACTAATGTGACTGGAAGCATATCAGAGAAGGAACTTTTAAAGGGAGGCCAAGACACGTCTGCCCATTGTCCCTGTCCCTTGCTGGTTATGGAAAGGCTGGCAAAGTAGGTTTAAGGAAAACCGGTAAGTGGAGAGGACTAGTACCATCAATCTGTATGCAACTGACTGTATGCTGCTGCTGGAAGATTAAGAGGAGGAGCTGCCTCCAAGAATATTAGATATTATGAAACCATTCAGAAGAGGGACAACTGTGCCAACATCTAAAGAAGTCATAGCACGGATAGGGTTATGGACTGAAAAGCAGTATTACAGGAAAAAGACAAATTCAGGATTAGGGCATAGGATGAATAAAATGAAAAGAAGTTAGGAACAGATACAGAAGGCAATACACAGCATGCTAAACTAGGGAAATACCAAAGTTTGGGCTGTGGGCTCTAGAGTGACAGTAGTGGCATATGAGAACGACATTACGTAAGATCATTAAAGAGGTACAGTGGATATGTGACTGTTTTGTCTGGAGAGGCAGGAAACATAGGAATGGCAATGGGCATTTTAGGATGGAGAAAACTAAGGGTGAAAGTAGAACGCTAGATTTTCGAAAATATTTGACAACAGTAAAAATGGAACAGAAAATGACACCACAAATTGGGTATAATGGGAAACAAAGTCGAAAGGGCAGTAATAAGATGACATACCATTTGGAGTAGGCAGCCAATACAGAGGTGAATAGTGTACTTGGAAACAGTTAAGATAAGTAGAGGCATGCAGTGTGGGATTCTAGAGATATTTAGCAGAGAAACTAGGAAGAATCTTTGTGAAGCTGTAGGGGGATAATAGAGATTTAGTTTAAAATATGTAAAACGATATGGTTGTTCCCACAAATTACTGTAATACGGTTAGATTTCACCTACCTCAAGAAAAATCTGGACTTCATTAAGGGGATTAGCTAGCTATCAAGTGGTTAGGATGAGATAAAATGGGTGGAAGCATACTCACGGGAGAGCCTTCTAAAGAAGAAAGGAGCTGTATAGGTGCGTTAAAAATGAACAGCTTGAAGGAAGTAAAGATGTATTGGTAGAAATTATAAGGAATTGGGAGAAAAGGAGAAAACTGTTACCCTGGAGTGACTTATGTAGCAGGAGGAGGAAAGAAGAGGACATTATCTGAAGGGAACACAAGATATAGGAAGAGAGATGGGAATAGTTACATGTCTCAGTGTGTTGTGACCAGTGTTTAAAATGCTTATGATGGTGTTGTAGAGGTGGTATAAGATGGCTAGAAAGGACAAAGAAGAGGAGTGATGTCAGGAGGATAAATGGTTGCACTGTGAGAAAAATAAGCCAGATTTTAAGTATATGCAGTCGGAATACAGAAGCAAAGGGAGGACTAAACTGCGAAGGATCATGTGTGAGCAGATGTAACTCAACATCTTTGCTCATGAATTCTGGACAAAGCCAAACATAATTTGGGGACAAAGGCCCCAAATCAGGAACAACTGTCACCAAATCAGGAACAATCCGTAAATATTACTCTAATTTACTTAGAAAGTTAACAGGTTTTGCATCAAGATGCATTTTCTGAACAACAATAATTATGAAACAACGTCTGCCATTAAGTGACTGTAATCCTTAACGATTTACAGAAAATCAAAAATGTTATGATAGGCAAGGCAAATATATGAGGCAACGCTGGAAAAGTTGAGCAATACAAGCATTATCATCTGATTAACTCGTCATTTTGGATGTTTTGAATACACAAGGGCACAGCTGGAGAATGGTTTTGAAGACTGAGATTAGGGCTTTTAGAGAGGATCATGAAGAGTGAGAGATTGCTCATAAAGATCAATAGGAATATGGGTGAGCATCAACAATTTAAGATGTCAGATGAGACAAGTACATGAGTGCAGCTAAAATTTAAAAGACAGAGTTGGAAATAAGCAGAGAGAATTATCGAGAAAATTGGGGAGGGGGGATAGTAGGAGGATAGTGTGGAGAAGTCAGTTTGAGACTTGTAGACCAAATGGAGAGACAAGGTGGTTTTAAAGCAAGCAAAGTGGATGGGGTTTTATTTTATTCATTTATTTTATTTTACATTTGTTGACCATGATAGCCCGACTGGACACAGGCCCATTTTCAGCGGAGGCCCAGGGGAAGAAAGCTCCAAACTACAACTATACTTAACAATAAGAAATACAGAAATACAATGCATTGCTTAGCACACATAGCAAATGTTAATACACTAAAGAAAAACTTAAGTCTAACAGCAGTTACAACATAATACACTGCCAAAGGTAGTGCATGGCCTGTCCAGGCAAAATATCAGTTTGCTTGTCTTTTTCGGCTTTTCCCAGTTAGGGGTTGCCACAGCGGAACTCCGGTCTGCTAATTATTGGCATA